>NC_135239.1:23065619-23369710 GCF_051348905.1 Ranitomeya variabilis
CTTTTTAGAGAAAAAAGGGAGACACAAAAGCGCAAATAGGGTCTTATCAAACGTTACACAGAGTTGCCCACCAAGAGAACTACTCACCTGGTGAGATGGAAGGAAGGGTATATATTAATGGCGGCTGCTGCAGATCCACAGGTCAGTGCAAGACCTGATTGAAACATACACTTAGGTAGGAACAAAGGATCATCCCCGCACTGCTGCAAGAAGAATTCCAAAAATCGTAGAGGTTTCAACGTGGTTTATTCTAAATAATAAACTGCGTTGAAACCTCTACAATTTTCGGAATTCTTTTTGCAGCAGCTCGGGGATGATCCTTTTTTCCTACCTAAGTGAATGTTTCTTTTTAAAAACTTTCTAAACTTTTATTTTTATTTTACCTTCTCCATACTTCATCCTACCGTGTTTCCCCGAAAGTAGGGCCCCCCCGAAAGTAAGACAGGGTGGGGGTTTCGGGGGGGTCCTCCAATGTAAGGCCTCCCCCGAATGTAAGGCAGGGTTGGGGGGCCGCTGTGAAATGTAAGGCCCTTACCTTTGGGCCGCCGCTGTCCCCCATTGGGTCCCCAGGCTCCAGAGGTGTCCTCAGGTGCAGCTGGGCGGGTCCAGCGCTCATGGGGTTAACTCGCCGTGATAACCTCGCAATCCGCCCAGCTCAACAGCTCATTGGCTGCCCCTGCTCCCCACGTCACCGCCGGCCCCCGGCTCGAGCGCTGATTGGCCAATCAGCTCGAGTGCTGATTGGCCCAGCAGCTCGGGCTGTAATTGGCCGCCCCAGCCCCACGTCACCGCTGTTTCCCTGCTGATTGGCACAGCATTCCCTGCAGCACAGGCCTTCCGCACCCACAGCCGCACCGCAGAGGAAAATGTCCAGCATTTAAAACCAAGTAGGGAAACATGTACTGTATAGGGTATGGGGCTGTGTGCAGTGGGATACGGCACTGTTATGGGGTATGGGGCTGTGTGCAGTGGGATACGGCACTGTTATGGGGTATGGGGCTGTGTGCAGTGGGATACGGCACTGTTATGGGGTATGGGGCTGTGTGCAGTGGGATACGGCACTGTTATGGGGTATGGGGCTGTGTGCAGTGGGATACGGCACTGTTATGGTATGCAGGCAGAGGCAGAGAATGTTAATTTATTGGTTAAAAAGAAATTGTCATTTTTTTTTCGGCTAATGTAAGACCTCCCCCGAAAGTAAGACAGGGTGGGACTTTTTGGGGTAAAATTAATGTAAGACAGGGTCTTACTTTCGGGGAAACACGGTAGTGCACTGAAGTCATGGCAGAAAACTTTTGCATTTCCCAGCTTCGCTTTGATTGTCCTCCTGGAGATGTTGCTATAGATTTGTATACAATATAACATGTTGTGGATGACTGGGAGAAGCGAGGGTCATTTACTTAATGCATATACATTACATCATCATTGCCTGAGGACGGATCTTCCTGGCTGGAGATTCTGGGATGTAGTGAACGATGAGATTTTGTTATGAAAACAAAGATTAATTAGCGTCATTGTTACACGTGGAGGAAAAACAATTCTGGCAGCTAAATAGGAAAGGGTTCTTTACAGTAAGAGCAATCAGGCTGGAATGCCGACCACAAGAGCTAGTAATGGCAGTTACTATAACAACATTTAACAAAGGTCTGGATGCTTTTTTAACAAAACATGACATTGTGAGTTATAAATAATCTAGCAATATAAAATCTATAACTTTGAAGATAGGTTGAACTTGATGGTCCCAGGTCTTTTTTCAACCTATATAATTATGTGAACTGTACATTAGGAAAATGCTTGAAATGTAATTCCCTATAATATTAACCCCTTAAGCCCCGAGGGTGGTTTGCACGTTAATGACCGGGCCAATTTTTACAATTCTGACCACTGTCCCTTTATGAGGTTATAACTCTGGAACGCTTCAACGGATCTTGGCGATTCTGACATTGTTTTCTCGTGACATATTGTACTTCATGTTAGTGGTAAAATTTCTTCGATATAACTTGCGTTTATTTGTGAAAAAAACGAATATTTGGCGAAAATTTTGAAAATTTCGCAATTTTCCAACTTTTAATTTTTATGCCCTTAAATCACAGACATATGTCACACAAAATACTTAATAAATAACATTTCCCACATGTCTACTTTACATCAGCACAATTTTGGAACCAAAATTTTTTTTTGTGACGGAGTTATAAGGGTTAAAAGTTGACCAGCAATTTCTCATTTTTACAACACCATTTTTTTTTAGGGACCACATCTCATTTGAAGTCATTTTGACGGGTCTATATGATAGAAAATACCCAAGTGTGACACCATTCTAAAAACTGCACCCCTCAAGGTACTCAAAACCACTTTCAAGAAGTTTATTAACCCTTCAGGTGTTTCACAGGAATTTTTGGAATGTTTAAATAAAAATGAACATTTAACTTTTTTTCACACAAAATTTATTTCAGCTCCAATTTGTTTTATTTTACCAAGGGTAACAGGAGAAAATAGACCCCAAAAGTTGTTGTACAATTTGTCCTGAGTACGCTGATACCCCATATGTGGGGGTAAACCACAGTTTGGGCGCATGGCAGAGCTTGGAAGCAAAGGAGCGCCATTTGACTTTTCAATGCAAAATTGACTGGAATTGAGATGGGACGCCATGTTGCATTTGGAGAGCCCCTGATGTGCCTAAACATTGAAACCCCTAACAAGTGACACCATTTTGGAAAGTAGACCCCCTAAGGAACTTATCTAGATGTGTGGTGAGCACTTTGACCCAACAAGTGCTTTACAGAAGTTTATAATGCAGAGCCGTAAAAATAAAAAATCATATTTTTTCACAAAAATGATCTTTTCACCCCCAATTTTTTATTTTCCCAAGGGTGAGAGAAGAAATTGGACCCCAAAAATTGTTGTGCAATTTGTCCTGAGTACGCTGATACCCCATATGTGGGTGTAAACCATTGTTTGGGCGCAGGGCAGAGCTCGGAAGGGAAGGAGCGCCATTTGACTTTTCAATGCAAAATTGACTGGAATTGAGATGGGACGCCATGTTGCATTTAGAGAGCCCTTGATGTGCCTAAACATTGAAACCCCTAACAAGTGACACCATTTTGGAAAGTAGACCCCCTAAGGAACTTATCTAGATGTGTGGTGAGCACTTTGACCCAACAAGTGCTTTACAGAAGTTTATAATGCAGAGCCGTAAAAATAAAAAATCATATTTTTTCACAAAAATGATCTTTTCACCCCCAATTTTTTATTTTCCCAAGGGTGAGAGAAGAAATTGGACCCCAAAAATTGTTGTGCAATTTGTCCTGAGTACGCTGATACCCCATATGTGGGTGTAAACTATTGTTTGGGCGCAGGGCAGAGCTCGGAAGGGAAGGAGCGCCATTTGACTTTTCAATGCAAAATTGACTGGAATTGAGATGGGACGCCATGTTGCATTTAGAGAGCCCTTGATGTGCCTAAACATTGAAACCCCTAACAAGTGACACCATTTTGGAAAGTAGACCCCCTGAGGAACTTATCTAGATGTGTGGTGAGCACTTTGACCCAACAAGTGCTTCACAGAAGTTTATAATGCAGAGCCGTAAAAATAAAAAATCATATTTTTTCACAAAAATGATCTTTTCACCCCCATTTTTTTATTTCCCCAAGGGTAAGAGAAGAAATTAGACCACAAAAGTTGTTGTGCAATTTGTCCTGAGTACGACGATACCCCATATGTGGGTGTAAACCATTGTTTGGGCGCATAGCAGAGCTCAGAAGGGAAGAAGCGCTATTTTACTTTTCAATGCAAAATTGACTGGAATTAAGATGGGATGCCATGTTGCGTTTGGAGTGCCCCTGATGTGCCTAAACATTAAACCCCCCCACAAGTGACACCATTTTGGAAAGTAGACCCCCTAAGGAACTTATCTAGATGTGTTTTGAGAGCTTTGAACCCCCAAGTGTTTCACTACAGTTTATAACGCAGAGCCGTGAAAATAATTTTTTTTTTTTTTTTCACAAAAATGAAATTTAGCCCCCAGTTTTGTATTTTCACAAGGGTATCAGGATAAATTGGACCCTAAAAGTTGTTGTCCAATTTGTCCTGAGTACGCTGATACCCCCTATGTGGGGGGGAACCACTGTTTGGGCGCATGACAGAGCTCGGAAGGGAAGGAGCGCCATTTGGAATGCAGACTTAAATGGATTGGTCTGCAGGCGTCACGTTGCATTTGCAGAGCCCCTGATGTACCCAAACAGTACAAACCCCACACAAGTGACCCCATATTGGAAACTAGACCTCCCAAGGAACTTATCTAGATGTGTTGTGAGAACTTTGAACCCCCAAGTGTTTCACTACAGTTTACAACGCAGAGCCGTGAAAATAAAACATATTTTTTTTCCCACAAAAATGATTTTTAGCCCCCCAAATTTTTATTTTCCCAAGGATAACAAGAGAACTTGGACCCCAGAAGTTGTTGTTCAATTTGTCCCTAGTACGCTGATACCCCATATGTTGGGGTAAACCCCTTTTTGGACGCACGGGAGAGCTCGGAAGGGAAGGAGCACTGTTTTACTTTTTCAACGCAGAATTGGCTGGAATTGAGATTGGACGCCATGTCGCGTTTGGAGAGCCCCTGATGTGCCTGAACAGTGGAAACTCCCCAATTCTACCTGAAACCCTACCCCTAACCTCACCCCTAACCGTTTACTGAACATTTTCTGACAGTCATAAGTGCCACGTATATAAGTGCCACGTATATAAGTGCCACGTATGTAAGTGCCACGTATGTAAGTGCCACGTATGTAAGTGCCACGTATGTAAGTGCCACGTATATAAGTGCCACGTATTTCAGTGCCACGTATTTCAGGCACTGAAAAATACGTGGCACGTAAATACGTGGCACTTAAATACGTGGCACTTAAATACGTGGCACTTAAATACGTGGCACGTAAATACGTGGCACTTAAATACGTGGCACTTAAATACGTGGCACTTAAATACGTGGCACTTAAATACGTGGCACTTAAATACGTGGCACTTATATACGTGGCCACTGAAATATCGTGGCACTTATATACGTATATACGTATATAAACGTATATTTCAGTGCCACGTATTTCAGTGCCACGTATTTCAGGTTAGGGGTAGGGTTAGGGTTTTTTGTTTTTTTCTTGTTTTCTTGTGTTTTTCTATAAAAACGCATGCGTTTTACCGCGTTTACATGCATTTTTTCACACATGCGTTTTTTTAAAAAAACGCATGCAGATAAAAACGCAAGTGTGAAACCAGACTAAAAGACGCTTTTTATAGCAAAAAAGTTTTTGCGTCTCCACATTTTGAGACCTATAATTTTTCCACATTTTGGTCCACAGAGTCATGTGAGGTCTTGTTTTTTGCGGGACGAGTTGACGTTTTTATTGGTAACATTTTCGGACACGTGACCATTTTTTATCACTTTTTATTCCGATTTTTGTGAGGCAGAATAACCAAAAACCAGCTATTCATGAATTTCTTTTGGGAGAGGCGTTTATACCGTTCTGCGCTTGGTAAAATTGATAAAGCAGTTTTATTCGTCGGGTCAGTACGATTACAGCGATACCTCATTTATATCATTTTTTTTATGTTTTGACGCTTTTATACGATAAAAACTATTTTATAGAAAAAATAATTATTTTGGTATCGCTTTATTCTCAGGACTATAACTTTTTTATTTTTTTGCTGATGATGCTGTATGGCGGCTCGTTTTTTGCGGGACAAGATGACGTTTTCAGCGGTAACATGGTTATTTATATCCGTCTTTTTGATCGCGTGTTATTCCACTTTTTGTTCGGCGGTATGGTAATAAAGCGTTGTTTTTTGCCTCGTTTTTTGTTTACTGAAGGGGTTAACTAGTGGGCCAGTTTTATAGGTTGGGTCGTTACGGACGCGGCGATACTAAATATGTGTACTTTTATTGTTTTTGTTTGTTTTTTTTAGATAAAGAAATGTATTTATGGGAATAATATTTTTTTTTTTATTATTATTTATTTAGGAATTTTTTTTATTTTTTTTTACACATGTGGAAATTTTTTTTTTTACTTTTTTACTTTGTCCCAGGGGGGGACATTACAGATCGCTGATCTCACAGTGTGCACAGCACTCTGTGAGATCTCCGATCTCACTTACAGCCGTGCAGGCTGCAGCTTTCATCTGCAGCCTGCTCCGACCCGGAAGTGCTCCCTGCAGGACCCGGATACAGCCCCTCGGCCATTTTGGATCCGGGGCCTGCAGGGAGAAGACGTTCGGTACGAGGTGAGTACATCACCTTGTACCGATCGTCTCAGGGAAGCCCGCAGGGAGCCCCCTCCCTGCGCGATGCTTCCCTGTACCGCCGGTACACCGCGATCATGTTTGATCGCGGTGTGCCGGGGGTTAATGTGCCGGGGGCGGTCCGTGACCGCTCCTGGCACATAGTGCCGGATGTCAGCTGCGATATGCAGCCGACACCCGGCCGCGATCGGCCGCGCTCCCCCCGTGAGCGCGGCCGATCGCGTATGACGTACTATCCCGTCACCGGGAATTAAGGCCCACCCCACCTCGACGGGATAGTACGTCATACGGGCTTAAGGGGTTAAGTAATTTCCCCTTATTTTTTTCTGTGTAAAGTGCTAGCTATAAATCCAGTCTCCGGATTTAAAAAGTTTTTAAACCCTCCTGAAACACTTGCACGTTTAGGCTGCTGTCACACTAGCAGTATTTGGTCAGTATTTTACATCACTATTTGTAAGCCAAAACCAGGAGTGGGACAATTAGAGGAAAAGTATAATAGAAACATATGCACCACTTCTGCATTTATCACCCACTCCTGGTTGTGGCCACAAATACTGATGTAAAATACTGACCAAATACTGATAGTGTGACGGCAGCCTTAATCTGTATTTCTTATGGTGATTAAGGGAAGCCATAATGATAGGCGTCTGCTTTGTAACAAGTGCAGTTATTTGCCTCTATAATGAAGTGAGTCACCAATGATGAAAGGGTTAATACTTGGGTCCTGCATCAGTAATAGCCCCTGCAGTAACCATGACAACTGTTATGAGGCCATAGGGAAGTGTGATAAAGAAGATTCCACAATAAAAGGCCGCACTGCCACGATCAGAGCCATTACTGATGTGCATGATGACGTTGAGCTTGACCACCCCACATAATGTGCCGACCTTGGTGAAATTTTGAGGTTCTAGCAGGGAAAGGGTTTGTCTGCTTTCGACACCCTCAGGGCATGGGAAGGTAACCGAGGGGGGTCCCCAGCACAGGATCCCCTTCTGTTACCCTCTACAAAGAGCTGCTCTCCTTTGGGAGTTCATGGAAGCACCTATGACTTTAATGGGTGATAAATTGGTATTGAAGAAGGGGAGAGGGGGTATTTCTCCTATTAGGGGTTATCCATTTTGAACAATCCCTGTAACCAAAAGTCTAAATTTATGAGAGATGGACCTGGATCTATAAGGAAGAAATAGTTCACCATCTGGGCAATCAGATCAACTAAATTGGGTCTAACAACCAATGTGGTGATCGATATCACAGCCAGATCTCTCCCCCACCCGGTTTATCACACTTATAGTCTATATTTATGTCGTTCTCTGTAAATCTGGTAAAATGTACAAATGTTAAAACTTGTTACATCTGTTATATATTGGCACTAACTCTCTAAGCCCAAGGGAAGGGCGATCCTCCAGCCATGGTTCCCTAGAGGTTTCCACCACAGGGGTTTTTTCCTCTCCTGAGTGCTGGAGGGTGACTCTTCGTGAGTCAGGGGTTGTGCCATTTTTGGTGTCATGTGAATGTAAATAAAATTGAGAACGTTTGACACCTAATTACAATGCTTTGTGTATTTATTTTGTGTGCGTCTGTGTGATTCATTTTGTTTGGAAGCTGGGGTCCATCACATGTCACTGTGTCATAGGGCTGGCCACAGTTTTGCCCCAGGTGTTGCTTCTGCTCTGCGGAATATCACGGAGCAGAGAAGACAAGCAAGTGTGCCCTCATCATTGGAATAAGGACTTATATTACAGCAGGATTACAAGCATCTTCCTCGCCTCATTCACACAGTGATTATTTTGGCCAGTATTTTACATCAGTATTTGTCAGCGAAAAAAACAGACAGGAGAAAACACTGAGAAAAATAATAACTGAATGACTTTCACCTCTTCTGTGTTTTGGATCCACTCCTGGAGTCTGTTAACAAATACTGATGCAAAATATCGTCATGTAAAAGTGCTGTAAACCCTTACTGACTTCATCTTTACATCGATGACAGGGCTGCAATCAGTAAGTTAGCTCAGTGACTCTGCTTGAGTTGACATCATAAGCTGCTGAGCTCACTAATTGTCTGCAGCGCTGTCGATGTGAAGTCTGTGCTGCAGACAATAACAGATACCATGGGTGGCACCAGAGATTCAGCCCTGGAGCAGGGGAGAGGGTGTAAAGTACAGGGGAACAGAGATTTCACTTTCTGAATACCCTTCATAAAAACCGATGCATTTTGAACCAGGACTAGTGTTGAGCGATACCGTCCGATACTTGAAAGTATCGGTATCGGAAAGTATCGGCCGATACCGGCAAAGTATCGGATCTAGTCCGATACCGATACCCGATACCAATACAAGTCAATGGGACTCAAGTATCGGACGGTATCCCTGATGGTTCCCAGGGTCTGAAGGAGAGGAAACTCTCCTTCAGGCCCTGGGATCCATATTAATGTGTAAAATAAAGAATTAAAATAAAAAATATTGATATGCTCACCTCTCCGACGCAGCCTGCACTTTACCGAGGGAACCGGCAGCCTTCTTTGCTTAAAATGCGCGCGTTTACTGCCTTCCGTGACGGCTTCTGATTGGTCGCGTGCCGCCCATGTGACCGCGACGCGACCAATCACACAAGCCGTGACGTCATTTTCAGGTCCTGAACAAAAGTATCGGATCTCGGTATCGGAATTCCGATACAGCAAATATCGGCCGATACCCGATACTTGCGGTATCGGAATGCTCAACACTAACCAGGACTAAGAACGTTGTAATGTTTAAAACGCGTTGGTTCTTATAGAAAGTGTTCACTTCAACCTTTTGCAAAGTTTGCATATTTTTTCACTTTTTTAGTGGATTAAATTAAAAAAAATATATTCTGGAAGCTGGATCCTTTACCGTTCTTGGACTTGTTTACTTTTTTTAATACTACAAAAATTGAAGTGTGTTGAATTTTTGAAAGCTTGCGAATTATATGTGTTTTATTTGTGGAAATTCCCCATACACTTTAATGAGATGCCGAATATTCGCATATAAAAAATTCATATGGGTTTTTATTACATTTCAGCAGCAAAAAATGGATATAATCCACATGCACACATACCATTATCAATAAAGCATTATCAAAGCTCACAGCAAACAAGAAGTTTACAAAACAACGTAATTTTAATTAAAAAATTATATGCAAAAAGAAGCAAGAGCGAAACTGAAAAAAATGCAATAAAAACATGTAAAAAACACTCAAAAGGCAACGATTCGAAGAAACACAAATAACCAAGTTGAAGAAAGAAGTTCTGCAGGAAATCTCAAGAGTCCCTCTAAGCCACGTTTCCACTACGAAGGTCCCGCTCCTCTTCAGTCTGTCCGTGACCCAGCTCGCAGCTCGGTATTTACACCAACTTGTCAGCTGTGATCATCAGCCGGCGAAGGTTTCATGTAGCAGTTTAGCCGAAACGCAAATGTGGCCAAAGGGTGACCAAAATGACCGTGTTGGTTTCCTTAAATGTTCCAGTTCCTATCATTTCTTCAACATGAAAACATTTACCAAAACCCTTAATCATTTAATTGTCACCTCTCCCGTGATTGCGAGACCCGATCCTCACCGCGCCTCACACATGACAATCTCAAGGATTAAAACAGAAAGAAACAAAATGTTTCCAATTACTCGTCGCTTGTGTTTTTTTTATATATACATATTTTCAAGCTTAAAATATGAACAATTTTGTTATAATAACTATAAAAGTTTTATTTCTTTGTTTTAAGTGTTGTAAAATTAATTCCGTTGGCAGAAACTGGCACATGTGGGGCTGAGGAGTGAAGTCTTTTTTATGGGAAAACATCTTTTTCTACATAAGTTATGAAACATGAGGACACATATGGTTTAAGTTTGGTTGCCAGAAGGAACATTTCGCGAATATAAAATATTTGGAGATACTTATGAAGTCTTAAAGGAGAAAGGTTCTTAAGTTTTTTTTCTACTAGATGAAAACAAAGCAATTGGACAGAGATGATTTTACATTTTCTGCTGCCAGAGGCGAAAATTAAAAGGGTGCCTGAAAAAGAAACCCAAAACTAAAATTGTCCTTATGTTGCTTAAAGTTAACCCCTTCACGCCGCAGCCCTTTTTCGTTTTTGCGTTTTCGTTTTTCGCTCCCCTCCTTCCCAGAGCCATAACTTTTATTTTTTCATCAATATGATCATGTGAGGGCTTATTTTTTGCGGGACGAGTTGTACTTTTGAACGACACCATTGGTTTTGCCATGTCTTGTACTAGAAAACGGGAAAAAAATTCCAAGTGTGGTGAAATTGCAAAAAGAGTGCAATCCCACACTTCTTTTTTGTTTGGCTCTTTTGCTAGGTTCACTAAATGCTAAAACTGACCTGCCATTGTGATTCTCTAGGTCATTACAAGTTCATAGACACCAAACATGCCTAGGTTATTTTTTATCTAGATGGTGAGAAAAAATTCAAAACTTCAAAAAAAAGAAAAAATTGTGCCATTTTCCAGGTGAGGGCTTATTTTTTGAGTGCCAAGCTGACGTTTTTAAAAAAAAGGTAATTCTGACATTTCAAATTGTTTCTCCCTACGCTGTTTAGTGATCAGGTTAATGCTTTTTTATTGATAGATCGGGCGATTCTGAACCCGGCGATACCAAATATGTGTATGTTTCCAAATGGGGGGTGATTTAAACTTTTATATTTTTTTAAATTTTTTCATATTTTTAAAACATTTTTTTTTACTTTTGTCATGCTTCAATAGCCTCCATAGGAGGCTAGAAGCTGGCACAACTCGATCGGCTCAGCTACATAGCAGCGATCATCAGATCGCTACTGTATAGCTGAATTGCAGGCTTGCTATGAGCGCCCACCAGCAGGCTGGCATCAGTAACCATAGAAGTCTCAAGGACCTCTATGGTTACTATCCTGACACATCTCTGACCCCCGATCATGTGACGGGGGTCGGCGATGCGCTCATTTCCGGCCACACGGCCGGAAGCGGTAGTTAAATGCCGCTGTCAGCTTTTGACAGCGGTGCTTAACTGGTTAATAGCGGCAGGTGGATCGCAATTCCACCTGCCGCTATTGTGCGCACATGTCAGCTGTACAAAACAGCTGACATGTCGCAACTTTGATGTGGGCTCAGTGCCAGAGCCCACATCAAAGGGGGAGACATGACATGCGCCGTACTAGTACGGCGCATGTCGTGAAGGGGTTAATTAATAAGCCACATACATAAATATATGCCAATAGCAAATATACTACATGAATTAATATAAAAAATATAAATATAGCAGTGAATAAACAGAATACATTACATTTAGGAATATTCTGCCGCTAAAAGCAATTGCTCAAATCATCAAGATCCACTGTTGGCAGCTTCCTGTGCAATTGCTGACCAATAACGTCCCAGATGAGCTCAATGGGAGACAAGTCTGGAGACGCTGCAGACCACGGTAGCATATTTAGGCTATGCAGGCTGCTCACAGTTGCATGGAGAACATGTAGCATGGTATTGTTGTTTTTAAAAAATGGCTCCTGGGACACTTTGATGAAAAAGCTGCACCACTTCATCCACCACCAAATCAATGTAACGCCGAGCTGTTAGTGTTTGGAATGAATACTAAAGGGTCTAGCTACCGTATATAATGCCACCCCACATCATAATCCCGGAAGTAGGACCTGAGTGACGTTCCCTCCTATTGAACATGATTTTTCACTTAAATCTGCATCCCACTATCAGTAACATCCCCTTACTTCTCCAGTACTCATATTCAGTTCCACCATGTTTTATATTCCAGTCTGATCCAGAGCTGCATTCCCAATTCTTCCAGAGGTTTTCTTTAATGAAGGTGCACCATGAATAAAACCATAGTACATTGGAAATTTATGTTCGGCTAAGATTACTCTAAACTATACAGATACTTCTTATTGATCACATTCCTTGGAGAGCCATCATAAATGATCCAATAGGGGCCAGAATGGCAGCACAAATTTTGTCCATGGAGCCTTAGTCTTCACTCGCAAAGAATAAGAAAAATGGCATTTTTCAACATCAGTTATCTAACATCAAATACATATCATGATCTACACTGTATGTCATAGCAGATGATACATATTCTTGGTGGAAAAAGTCATGGAGCTCATGAAGACATATGGTCTTGGTTAGGGTTGTAACTGTAGTTGATGCAGGGGATGCAGTTGCATCCAAACCCTGGAGCCTATGGGGAGCCGAAAAGGTCCCTTTGGCACATATAAGAAGACTAATACTACTAAAGATTCAGGATAGTTGGGGATCCAGTAGGATATTTTACATTGGGGCTACAAATTTCAAGTTACGCCACTAGTTTTGGTTGAAAACTCCTGTGCATCAGGTACCAAATTGTAAAAATAGATACTAGTGAGAAGTCGCCTCGCTCACATCAGTTTACCAAACTTACAAAGTTTTTGCAAAGTTTTAGTGCTCAACATAATCATTGCTGAATACAGCGTATTAAACTTAGGATAACATCATTAGCATCACCATTCCACAAGAAAAACTCATCAACATAGCACCACCAGCTATGAATATTGGCTCCAAACCAGGGAACTGTACAGATACCTGTCCTCGAAGACAGCCATGTAGATGTTAGCATAAGTGGGGGTTACATTGGACCCCATGGCAGTCCCTCTCTTCTGCAGAATTGTGTTTTGTACTTTAATAGACTAATTAAGGGTTCAATATTTCTGGGGATAGTGTTGTGAATTTTGATTAGAGGTCTATCTAATTGGGTATACTATTTAATCCTGCTGTGTTGCACTGTTTTACAGGCTCGAAAAAGACCTGTGACAGGTTGAAACATCACATCTTGTGTATTGCAGAATAAAGATGTTTTGAACTTCATCATCTGCTGGACACTGTCTACTATTTCCCTGTGCATGCTGTATCCAAGTAGGTTTCTTGGATTTTGAACCTTGCGTCTTTATACATGAGAATACCCTGATCTACTCTTTTATCGTTTGAAGAGTACTGTGATCTAAACCTTCACATTTGTTATCATCTTCTCTCCAGTCTTCATATCTTATCAAGGAAAAACATCAACCAAGCATGTAGCTAAAGATATGGTGGAAGTACAAGTGGCACCTGGACCCTCATGCCTTTGAAGGGCCTATAGACCCCTCTGCTACAAAAGAGGACACCAGCACTATGGGACCATGGTAGAGATTTAGCATTGGCATCAAGTAGACAGGAACATGTTGCTTTCTCCTGGTACCTACACCATTGGTAAAAGTTTTAGCCTAGGAAAAAAGCCAACTTTTCTGAGTTTCTGAAAAAGAAAAAAGAAATAGAGAAGGGAAAACTAGGACATATCAGTGGTGTATCTTTACCAAATTACAATAATGAATCAACTATGTCCATCATCCCAATAGAAGTTCTAACTTTGACAATAAGCTTACGTCTGACTCATATAATTGTTCTTGTTACTTCTTCATTCACGTCAAACACTAAGAAGTTCCTAAGATGAAGTATCGAGGAAATAAAGGCATCACAAGAAGGATCTCAGCCAAAACGTTACGTTAAAAACAATTAAGTAGAATATTTGGCAAATTCGTCATTTCTAGATGTTTTCTCATCTTGTAGAAATAAGATTACAACAATCTGGAGATGGAGAAAATCCTGGCGGGACGCCCTAAGGTGGAGAGCGAAAATCCATGGATAGAACAGGAGTCAAGTTCAACTTCAAAGGTTATGTGGATTGTGCTTGTATGATCAGAGCATTATTCATGTCGGACCCAGTCTAAACATTTTATTTCAGTTTATACTTCATGCAGCTAATCACATTAACTATAACGCTCTGGAGTCCATCACTGCTGTAAATATGTCACGGCATGATGTTATTATATCAGTGCAGGGTGTTTATCCTATAGAACAGCTTCATGGACGTGTGAATTCCAAAAACAGAAGATGAAGAAACCAAACCCCCATTGTAAGTTTTAGTATGGGTGTGGAACACCTACGGACAAGTGCATGGCCTTAATTATATCTCCACTAACTAACCTATGGTGTACATATATTATATTACTTATCCTGTACTGATCCTGAGTTACATCCTGTATTATACCCCAGAGCTGCACTCGCTATACTGATGATGCAGTCACTGTGTACATACATTACATTACTGATCCTGAGTTACATCCTGTATTATACCCCAGAGCTGCACTCGCTATTCTGATGATGCAGTCACTGTGTACATACATTACATTACTGATCCTGAGTTACATCCTGTATTATACCCCAGAGCTGCACTCCCTATTCTGCTGGTGCAGTCACTGTGTACATACATTACATTAATGATCCTGTACTGATCCTGAGTTACCTCCTGTATTATACCCCAGAGCTGCACTCTATTCTGCTGGTGCAGTCATTCTATATATACAGTACAGACCAAAAGTTTGGACACACCTTCTCATTTTTGTCTGTATTTTCATGACTATGAAAATTGTAAATTCACACTGAAGGCATCAAAACTATGAATTAACACTTGTGGAATTATATACTTAACAAAAAAGTGTGAAACAACTGAAAATATGTCTTATATTCTAGGTTCTTCAAAGTAGCTACCTTTTGCTTTGATGACTGCTTTGCACACTCTTGGCATTCTCTTGATGAGCTTCAAGAGGTAGTCACCGGGAATGGTCTTCCAACAATCTTGAAGGAGTTCCCAGAGATGCTTAGCCCTTGTTGGCCCTTTTGCCTTCACTCTGCGGTCCAGCTCACCCCAAACCATCTCGATTGGGTTCAGGTCTGGTGACTGTGGAGGCCAGGTCATCTGGCGTAGCACCTCATCACTCTCCTTCTTGGTCAAATAGCCCTTACACAGCCTGGAGGTGTGTTTGGGGTCATTGTCCTGTTGAAAAATAAATGATGGTCCAACTAAACGCAAACCGGATGGAATAGCCTGCCGCTGCAAGATGCTGTGGTAGCAATGCTGGTTCAGTATGCCTTCAATTTTGAATAAATCCCCAACAGTGTCACCTGCAAAGCACCCTCACACCATCACACCTCCTCCTCCATGCTTCACGGTGGGAACCAGGCATGTAGAGTCCATCCATTCACCTTTTCTGCGTCGCACAAAGACACGGTGTTTGGAACCAAAGATCTCAAATTTGGATTCATCAGACCAAAGCACAGATTTCCACTGGTCTAATGTCCATTCCTTGTGTTCTTTAGCCCAAACAAGTCTCTTCTGCTTGTTGCCTGTCCTTAGCAGTGGTTTCCTAGCAGTTATTTTACCATGAAGGCCTGCTGCACAAAGTCTCCTCTTAAAGGGAACCTATCACCCCGTTTTTTTCGGTATGAGATAAAAATACTGTTAAATAGGGCCTGAGCTGTGCATTACAATAGTGTAGTTTGTGGACCCCGATTCCCCACCTATGCTGCCAAAATACGTTACCAAAGTAGTCGTTTTCGCCTGTCAATCAGGCTGGTCAGGTCGGATGGGCGTGGTTTCTTCCCCCAGATATTGCGTAGTTTTCCGTTGGTGGCGTAGTGGTGTGCGCATGTCCAAGGTCCCGAATCCTGCACAGGGGTGTGAAAATAGCAGCGATGTCCGTTATTCCATTGGTGATCGGTGGGCGCGGCCATCTTGCTTTGGCCGCGCGTGCGCAGAAGCGGCGCTCTGCTGGCCGCGGCTTCAGGAAAATGGCCGCGGGATGCCGCGCGTGCGCAGATGGATATCGCGGCGGCCATTTTCCTGAAGCCGCGGCCAGCAGAGCGCCGCTTCTGCGCACGCGCGGCCAAAGCAAGATGGCCGCGCCCACCGATCACCAATGGAATAACGGACATCGCTGCTATTTTCACACCCCTGTGCAGGATTCGGGACCTTGAACATGCGCACACCACTACGCCACCAACGGAAAACTACGCAATATCTGGGGGAAGAAACCACGCCCATCCGACCTGACCAGCCTGATTGACAGGCGAAAACGACTACTTTGGTAACGTATTTCGGCAGCATAGGTGGGGAATCAGGGTCCACAAAATACACTGTTGTAATGCACAGCTCAGGCCCTATATAACAGTATTTTTATCTCATACCGAAAAAAACGGGGTAATAGGTTCCCTTTAACAGTTGTTGTAGAGAGGTGTCTGCTGCTAGAACTCTGTGTGGCATTGACCTGGTCTCTAATCTGAGCTGCTGTTAACCTGCGAGTTCTGAGGCTGGTGACTCAGATAAACTTATCCTCAGAAGCAGAGGTGACTCTTGGTCTTCCTTTCCTGGGGCGGTCCTCATGTGAGCCAGTTTCTTTGTAGCGCTTGATGGTTTTTGCCACTGCACTTGGGGACACTTTCAAAGTTTTCCCAATTTTTCGGACTGACTGACCTTCATTTCTTAAAGTAATGATGGCCACTCGTTTTTCTTTACTTAGCTGCTTTTTTCTTGCCATAATACAAATTCTAACAGTCTATTCAGTAGGACTATCAGCTGTGTATCCACCAGACTTCTTCCCAACACAACTGATGGTGCCAACCCCATTTATAAGGCAAGAAATCCCACTTATTAAACCTGACAGGGCACACCTGTGAAGTGAAAATTATTCCCGGTGACTACCTCGTGAAGCTCATCAAGAGAATGCCAAGAGTGTGCAAAGCCGTCATCAAAGCAAAGGGTGGCTACTTTGAAGAACCTAGAATATAAGACATAATTTCAGTTGTTTCACACTTTTTTGCTAAGTATATAATTCCACATGTGTTAATTCAT
This sequence comes from Ranitomeya variabilis, assembly GCF_051348905.1. Lineage (NCBI taxonomy): Eukaryota > Metazoa > Chordata > Amphibia > Anura > Dendrobatidae > Ranitomeya > Ranitomeya variabilis. The sequence continues at coordinate 23,082,626 of NC_135239.1, forward strand.
AGTTTTGATGCCTTCAGTGTGAATGTACAATTTTCATAGTCATGAAAATACAGAAAAATCCTTAAATGAGAAGGTGTGTCCAAACTTTTGGTCTGTACTGTGCATTACTTATCTTAGACTGATACAGAGTGGCTCTGTTTTTGGAAATAAAAGAGGAACCTTTTTTCTAATCCTAGACGATCCCTTCGTTTATTAGTCCTCCTAATCATGATCATTCTTGTCATAATCCTTCTCTATCTCTGATTCATCTTCTTTCTTCTATGAGTTTTCTTGGGGTCAGAGTCACTCAGTTTATTGACAATGACTATTTCCATCTTACGATGTGACATCTTGGCCAAAACTCCCCGGATCTGACTGATTTAATGTCACTTAATGTAAATACAAATCTGCTAAGGTTTCAGGAAGGTGCACTGAGTGACTCTGAGATATTCAGTCTTTGGTGCATTCCAGTTCAATTATTGATCGACATGTTCTGGAGGAGAAAACATTAGAGCATTTCATAATACTTTTCATCGGCCTCAAATAACCTGCACACAAAGAACCGACCAACAACTTGAAGCCGTCAGTCCATTCTTCCTTCAATCATCACGAGGAGAGTGTAGGACGTCTCTTGTATACCGACGCGCTTCAGTCGTTTCCACCTTTATTATACACTCTGATTTTCTTCTGGATCATTTGTGAACCGATACAATGAATTACAATGTATCTGTCTGCCCACATTTACTTCAGTTGGGTCTGCTACTCTTGCTACAGTCTGTAGAATTGATAGGAGATAATTAATGTAGATTGGAAGAATGTGTTAACAAGGCAGAGAGCAATGAAACCCTCCATGGATGACAATAATTCACAAAATATATATATCTTGGTACCGTGTTAGCCAGTAATAATACAATAATACACAAGACATTCTGATTCCAAATGAACTGTTGATTATTATGAGTCCAAGATGATTCACGATTTCTTCGCCATCTGCCGCGGCTCCCAATCTCGAGTGTGATATTTACAAGAAAACAAAAAACTCTCTCTCCAGGGCTCCGGATTAAGACTTGTAGAGGAGGCAGAGCCAAAGGAATGATATCATGTGTTTTAAGAGCTCGGAGCCTGCCGTGGAGCAGCTATTGTGCCGATATAAATAGTCGTCATGCGGCCTCTGTGCGTATGTGTAAATTATTAATACATGTCACAATGAGTTTATGTCTCATAAGCTGAAGGAATATTTGATGCTTGGACACCCTAGGCTGCTTGCTCTGCTCTCTGGAGAAAAAGAACAGAAGATTCTGACTGTTTATATGTGGAGGACTCTACCAGAATTTAAGCTCAGAGCTGAAAACTTTGAGGAACAGTGTCAAGAATTTCAATGCAAAGTCAAAAAATTGGAGACCTACCAGACAGAAGATTACAGATCTCCTCACCCAACTGGAGTCATTGTTGGCCAGGGTCTAGATCTCAGTGAAGCAGTTGACTCTGCAGGTCATCAACCTCTTCTGAGATCTGGTCAAAATGCTGAATATCCCTTGATTTGGTCTGATTGCTCTTGGCATGACTCGTCCTAGTGTCTTGGACCAGCGTGCTGCCCCTTAAAAAGGAGGGTAATGTTTCCTTCGCTTCTGAAATCGACTTGCATGTGTGCAAGAAGGGACTACTCCCTTAGCGCACCTGTAAATCCTTCCGAAAAATTTGAGAACTAAACAAGACCCAAGAGTCTTTTGGGAAGACCATATTAAAAGAAATAAAGGTCATTTTTGAAGATAAGGGAATCAATAAATAATTTTAGGAAACTCACTGAATGTGGCGAAATCAATTTGCCAATTCAATTTGCAAAAAAAACTTCACACAAAGTAGGAGATTGCACCAGATACAGTAGGCTGACATGATCTCATATGCAGCCCTGTAGGCTTCCGCATAACACCTTGCAGCGTTCACATCACATGATGTAGCACAGACAATCAGGAGGGTTTATCAGTCTGTATAAAAGCCGAGGCAGGGAATGTAGCAGCCAATTGATGGTGAATCTGGATAGTGAGAGGATGTCACAGCTCAGCAATAGAACTAAAGAGAGAAAGTCATAAAACATTGAACAAACATTACAGATAGTGCGTGATAGCACAGCAGTGAAGAACAGTTGCCACCCATTTATCTATAGCCATGTATGTTGAGCTCACTTGGACATTACTAAGGTTGTGTTTCTGTTAAAGAGTTTGAAAAGGGTTCAATACAGTCCTACAAGAACTCAAATTGTTACAGAAGTCAGAGGTTTTGCAGTAATTGCAACTCGCGGCGAATCGATTCATTGCAAATCGAATATTGTAAAAAAAAAATAATAATCAAAATTGATAAAAATTTCAAAAGATTTTCTCATCTCTAGTCATCTGTTGCAGACAACACCATTTAATGGACGTATGACTCTACTGACAATACCATGAGCTAACTAGGGTTGGTTGGGCAAAAGAAAAATTGGTGAGGCAGGTGGCCTTCAAGAACCCAGAACCTAGAATGCTCGCCACTTATAACAGCCAAAAATAGGAGATGGTCCCATCCACCTTTGTAGCCCTGCTCACTAAAGTTGGTGGAAGTTATGGAGGTACCCAACACAATGATTCATTTAAACTGTAAAAGAGATACATTCATTGGCTTCTTCTCTACTCAGACAGGATTCCGAAATGGTCATTGGGAATCCCCTGTATTCTTAAAAAAGTAGTGTTCCCACAGACCTCAGTGTAGGTCCGTAGGTCATAAATGCCTACTTAAGGGTCATTTGATAAATATAAATATCACAGAGATAGATGCCCGGTCAGCACCCTAAAGTTCCCAGGTCTCATCAATGGTCTTGGCTTGATCCCGCGAGCATAATGTTTCTGTTTATGGAGAAATGATGGATCAGCTTCTCCTGTACGACGCTTGCCTGTTTTGATAAGATTATGTTTGCAGTGGAGGAACTTCAACTTCTGTAAATAGCTGCTCTTTTCGGAAATAGGATATTAACGTTCACCTCAGATGACTTCCACCAGGATGCTGAATTTAGAAAGCCTTTGACACAGTGAACTTAATAAATAGGAGGAAGGTAAAGTCCTTGTGATATTATGAAATGCTCAAATATGTAATCTAATGTTTGGAATGCATTAATACTGTGGAAAACTTCCCCAAACTGTCTATAGACAGATTTATTAATTTTTAATGGCCTTCCACTCGATCTTGAGCCATGGATCAACAATCTGCAGGAAGATTGATCTTGTGCAAGCCTAGATAGATCCACCAGGGTCTTCTCTGCTGCTATTTTGATTGTTTCAAGCCAACGGTTGCTGGTCTTCCTCTTCGCCTTGTTCCTTCTTTTCTTCTGACCATGATGTCCTTCTCCAGTGATTGCTCTCTTCGTATGATATCTCAAAACTAGGCAAGTCGTAACTTGATGATCCTTGCTTTGAGTGATCTTTGTTTGGTGATCCTTGCACAGACAGATTTACATAATCATGTGTGCCAACAATCAGGCATCTATTTGTAATGAAACTTGAGTTATTTTTATATTTTGTTATAACTTTATTATTTTATCGGGGCCGAACATTTAGTTTAAGAAGGAGTTGTCCTAGTAGTGGACAACTCCTTTAAGGTTACTAATGGAAAGAGAGCTACAGGTATGTTCAAGGTTTCACACTATCCATCAAGAAGCATGATGAGTTCCAACATGAGTTAGTTATTATTATTATTATTATTATTTATTGTTATAGCGCCATTTATTCCATGGCACTTTACATGTGAGGAGGGGTATACATGATAAAAACAAGTACAATAATCATAAACAATACAAGTCACAACTGGTACAGGAGGAGAGAGGACCCTGCCCGCGAAGGCTCACAATCTACAAGGGATGGGTGAGAATACAGTAGTTCCTCCTCCCTCTTGCTGGGGGCGATAACCATAGTCTCAATGATTTATATCTTCCGTTAAAACTGGAATTTGGAATTTCCAGATCCATTCCTATGTAATGCATGTATAAAACAAAGTTATCCTAAAATATAAAAATAACTCCAATGATCATAATTATCTGCATCCAATACAGCAAGAAAATAAATAATTGTGCCAGCTCCACCCCATGCATAGCAGAATGGTCCTGAGGAACCATCTCATGCTCTTACAGATGGAAAGAGGTTATTGGCCAAAATCTTGCGATACATGAGCCCAAAACCAAACGCACGTCCAGCTGAAATAGCTGCTGGCATCAGCGGTCTCCCTTCCTGCACAGGCCTGATCGCGGTCGCATGTCTTCTTATGTGTACGGACATGGGGCGCACCCTCTGGCATCAGGACAGGGCTGGAGATGCTCCGTTTGCAACCGTTGCAGCTATTTCTCTGTCTTGATTCTTGAAGGAATGGTCCACTTTGGACCGCATTGTCTTATATCTTCTAGTAAGGCATATTAATGTAATGCAGAGGGTATTCTTAAATGGGACCCCCCTCCCCCCATAAGGAAAAACATAATTTTTGGCTTTTGGAGTTTTTTGAGCCTCAATAGGCAGCTGCTTCTCATATCAATAACCGCTGATCGCTGTGATTTTTAGCAGTGGGATCCCCCCTTATTCAGTGGGCATCAACTGCAACAGAAAAATCCCCTTAAGCTGTTGATGTTTCCTTTGATTATAAGAATTATAATTATGTGAAATGATCTGCTGCCATGAAATAAGCACGGGGTCTTCGGGATGTGGATGTTTTATTCTTGTACATCTTAAATATTTCCAGTTGCCCACCAGAAGTGGAGGAGTTTGGTCAGCGTGCCCCTACAGGACGCCATATCCAGGGACCGGTGGTGAATTCTGCATTCTGCAGACAACTCCAAACCATCCACCGAATCATTTATTTTGGTTTCCTCTTGTATACAGAAGAAATGGGATTTATTTTCTTAGTGTTTCATTCCCATTCCTAAGGGTGCTAGGATCACATTTAGTGGTAAGCAGTGGAGACCACCTGCATTGCGGATGGTCAGGGGGGGACGCACTAAGGACAAGGGAGTAACAACTAAAGAGAACAAAGTGCAACATTGTAACAATGAGAATAAGAAAATAGAAGATAGATAGGAGATGGAGAATATATTGGATGGTTAAGGTATTAAAGGGTGTTTATCAAAATGTGAAGTTATCCCTTGTAGATAGGATGAGGGATGACATCCTGATTACTGGGGGTCTGACATCTGGGACCACTAACCGCCTCCATTCTGAAGAACGCTGACTAAGTGGAGAAGAGGTCGAGCATGTGCATCTCCCCTCCATTCATTCTTTATGGGACCACCGGAGATTATCAGAGCAGTTTACTGTCTCCAGCACTGCCGTTGAGATGAATGGAGTGGATGTGCGCAGGCCCAATCTCTGCTCTACTCGGAATGGGCTTTTTGGTGCCTCATGCTCAGGATCGGTGGGGGTCCCAGGGTTTCTGACCACAAGTGATCAAAAAGGTATCCTCTATCCCATCGATAGGGGATAACGTCACATCTTGGTACAACCTCTTTAAACGGCTTTTCTGACTAACAAAAGTTAATGTTAATCAATAGAACTTGGAATAATAATAATTTCCACAATTGGATGTGTCTAAAAAAAAAATGTTCCTGTGCCGAGATAGTCTTATGATGGCCCTGTCTGACCTCCTGCTGTCCTGTCACCCTCTTTTGCTCCCTTCTTGCCCAGGAGCTGTGGTATGATCAGACCATGTTCCTGTTCCTGTACGGTCAGACACGGCCATTACACAGTACACAGCAGGGGCACATTTATAAGATTATCTCAGCACAGGAACATTTTTTTAAACACATCCAATTGTGGAGTTTATTTTTATTCCAAGATTTATTGATTAAAAATTACTTTGTGGGAAATCCCCTTTAACTAATCTGAACCAGTGTATCCCCAAGCTAATTGTGATACTGCACTGTATCTTGGCCTATCAAGACTGATACTATTAATTGAGCTACCTGTGTGCTATGGTCTAAAAAGCCGTGTATCTAAATCTGTCATGTGTGATACTGCTGAGGTGTGTATCTAGCCTATTATATGTAATACTTTTCTTCTGAGCTGCTGTATCAAAATAAGTCTCACTGTCTACATGTTCATACATCTAAAGGTACCGTCACACTAAGCGACGCTGCAGCGATAGCGACAGCGATGCCGATCGCTGCAGCGTCGCTGTGTGGTCGCTGGAGAGCTGTCACACAGACCGCTCTCCAGCGACCAACGATGCCGAGGTCCCCGGGTAACCAGGGTAAACATCGGGTTACTAAGCGCAGGGCCGCGCTTAGTAACCCGATGTTTACCCTGGTTACCAGCGTAAAATGTAAGTACATACTTACATGCGTCCCCCGGCGTCCGCTTCCTGTAATGACTGAGCGCCGGCAGTAGCAGGGCACAGCGGTGACGTCACCGCTGTGCTGTGCTTTCACTTTCAATTTGCGGCGCTCAGTCAGTGTGGGAAGCGGACGCCGGGGGAAGCATGTGAGTATGTAGTGTTTGTTTTTTTTTACATTTTACGCTGGTAACCAGGGTAAACATCGGGTTACTAAGCGCGGCCCTGCGCTTAGTAACCCGATGTTTACCCTGGTTACCAGCGTAAAATGTCGCTGGTATGGTTGCTTTTGCTGTCAAACACGGCGATACACGGCGACCTAGCGACCAAATAATGTGCAGACCTTCTAGCAGCGACCAGCAATTTCACAGCGGGATCTAGATCGCTGCTGCATGTCAAATACAGCGATATCGCTACCTAGGACGCTGCAACGTCACAGATCGCTGGCGACGTTGCTTAGTGTGACGGTACCTTTAGCCTACCATGTGTGATAGGAGTCATATACAGTTGTGTGAAAAAGTGTTTGCCCCCTTCCTGATTTCTTATTCTTTTGCATGTTTGTCACACTTATATGTTTCAGATCACCAAACAAATGTGAATATTAGATAAGGATAACACAAGTAATCACAAAATGCAGTTTATAAATTAAGTTCTTTATTATTAAGGGAAAAAGAAATGCAAACCTACAGGGCCCTGTGTGAAAAAGTGATTGCCCCATGGAACCATGAATTCTGCTGTCTGACAAGAAATCCTGAAGGAGAATGTCCAGCCATCTGTTCATGACCTCAAGCTGAAGGGCACTTGGGTTATGCAGCAGGACAATGATCAAAACACAAAATACAGAGAAAAAAGCAGAGATGGTTACCTGCTGAAGCCTCCAAACAAATGCACCAGCAGGGCGCATCGGACCCGATTAATGATGGCAAAAACACAGGTGCAAAAAATACCGATGAAACAACCACTTTCAATCCAGTATTGGGTGTTTGTCATTAGTGCACAAAAAGATAAGCGATAATAGTCTGTATGTGGCATTGTTCACACCGGCAATGCGGAGCATCTGGTTTACAGCCTATTACTAACGCACATACAGGCGGGCCGCCCAGTGCTACAAAATGCATGCTGTGTGAACAGAGGCCTACAGTTTACAGAGCCATCTTGGTCCGACTGCGCCCTGCAAGATAAAGTGCAAAAAAAAAACACATATCAATGTATGTAAGGTATTAGTTTATATTGGGGCCTCAATACGTAAGCCAGCAACCCGCGTCAAGGGTCCTTACATTTTGCCGGTCCTAACGCTAAACATTGAGTAAAAGCTCACCTGTGTTTTTGTCATCATTAATCGGGTCCGATGCGCCCTGCTAGTGCATTTGTTTGGAGGCTTCAGCAGGTAATCATCTCTGCTTTTTTCTCTGTATTTTTTTCAATTTTCTGGAGGATTTTCAAGTCCTCTTTTTGTGTCTGTGAGCTTTTACACAATATTCAAAACACACCAGCAAGTCCACCTCTGAATGGATTAAGAAAAACAAAATTAAGACTTTGGAGTGGCCTAGTCAAAGTCCTGACCTTAATCGGATTGAGATGCTGTGACCTTAAAAAAGCGGTTCATGCTCGTAAATCCTCCAATGTGACTGATTTACAACAATTCTGCAAAGTTGAGTGGCCAAAATTCCTCCAGATCTTTGTAAAAGACTCATTGCCTGTTATCACAGACGCTTGGTTGCAGTTGTTGCTGCTAGGGGCGGCCCAACCACTTATTAGGTTTAGGGGGCATCACTTTTTCACACAGGGCCCTGTAGGTTTGGATTTCCTTTTCCCTTAATAATAAAGGTCTTCATTTAAAAACTGCATTTTGTGATTACTTATCTAATATTTACATTAGTTTGGTGATCTGAGACATTTAATTTCATTGCATGAAAAACATGCAAAAGAATAGGAAATCAGGAAGGGGGCGAACACTTTTTCACACAACTGTATCTAAGTGTACCATGTGTGGTGCAGTCTAAGGAGCCATGTATCTAAGTCTATCATGTGTGATACCCTCATGGACACATCACCATAGTGTATCTTGGTTTCTGTATTTCATAGATTTATTGGAGTCGGATTCCATCAATCTGACAGCCAGGACAGAGTAAGTGATCGATGCAGATGACGATTATTTCGGACCTTTTCTTACCGCCCCTCGTTCCCCTCCAGAATGCGGTGGAATCATATCTTGTGTATTTCTCAGCAGTGACTAAACCCTGAACCTGGGCTTCTCTCCGCACATCGCTCCAATATTAGGGGAGGATTGGATCTGATATGTGTAATTCTACATTACTACATTAGTAATATTTTGGACCCGTTCTCCTCCTCTGTGGCCACATGCCGGACCCCTGAGCAGGACGGAGCACTGAGTCATGTATATGTTGGAGGACACCCCGGGACACATTGGCCGCTGCTTCCACCATTGTAAACAAGGCTTCCATGTGCGTCCAGCTCTGCTACATATGTGCGCGGCGCTGATCTCCTCTACACGATCCTCGTGTTCTAGAAGCGGCGGGTTTCTTGCTATTTATTTAATTGAATCTCTACAAAAAAAGACATAATTAAAATAGAGAAATATTATCACAGAGTCCTATAACCCAGCGGTATTCAATGGTCCTACACACGCAGCTCATTGCAGGGGGGCACTAGTGCAAAAGTTCAATCAGTGCGATATAAAAAGTTCTGCAAGTTTCTAATAGACCGTGTGTTCCAATTGCAGTCAATAAATGGGGGCATAACTTGTTTAAAATCACAGACCTAATAGTACACATCACAGCTGAGATTTTGTTACAATTGCATAAAATCTGATCTATTGTAACAGACGCTCAGGAAAACCAGATGAGTTTAGTTTATAGAGGATTGTTGAAGCTTGATACAAGTGTAACAAACCCGCAGCTGTAACAATATCTCCTTCAGAAAACTTTTCCCTATGTAAAAGCAACGCTGTAAAAAAACCCTATGCTTTACTTACCCTTTCTAGGTCCAGCACTGGTGCTGGTCTCTGTTGTTTGGCTGCAGCGGTGATATCATGTCAGCATAACTGCAGCCAATCACTGAGCTCAGCAGCCTGTACCATCTACATCAGCAGAGCTCAGTGACTGACTGCAGTGCTGTTGATGTGACATCACCGCTGCAGCCAAACAGCAGCAGAGACACAGTGCTAGACCTGGTTAGAAGTTATTTTTTGGGGTCTTTTTTTATGCAATGATCTGTGCATATAGGAAATGAGACAACCCCTTTTAGTCTGATTGATATTGTTTTCATTCACTGACAGCAAGCGGAGACATTGACATGCTGAAACATTGTAACGAAACGTATGTTGCAAAGTTACACATTCTAAAACACAATGATTAAGCTTCATTTGCATGAACTAGGTAAATCCCTGGAAATCTTTTGCTCCATTATTATTGTTTGCAGCCCTTCTGCTCCAGTGCCCCCATGACAACTCTCACGTAATGTCCTCTGACACCTCAGCCTAGACTTTGGGGACATTATGTAAATGAAAATCACATCAATGTTCAGACTTTACGCCGAGCTGTTTGTATGAAGGAGGATGCGGCCAGTAAAGTGGATGATGAAATGGATTCAGACAGTAAAACCCAATGATAAGGCTGAACAAAGGAAATCCAGGACAAGGAGTGTTGTCATAGGGACACGACTCTAGAGAAGAAGTGCCGACTATGGACTTTTAACTTCTCCTTTCTTATGCAGGAAACTTTGGGAAAAATACATAAAACTTTAATTTTCATTATTACGAAATTTGAAAAATTTCAGATATCGTCACTTTGCTGCAGATTTACTCACAGTTCTGTGGTTTATAAACATAACAATAAAATTATTGTTATATATTTATCATAACACAACTGAGCATTCTCCTCGCCACATAGGAAACCTCCCAGGACAGAGTCCTCTTGGCTGTGTTTTCTTTTTGGGTTAGAGGGCAACGGGGTCTACACAGCCCAAAACAAACATCACAGGCATCAACAGAATTGTGGAAGCAGCAAAAATCCTTCCAGGAGCAGTAAACAAGCAAGAAACTGCACAGAGGCGCCCGACGCCTGACTCCAGGCAAATCTGCTGGCAAAGCTTCCAGGCTAAAGGGTAAAGAAAAGAAGATTCATATAATTACAAGTAAATGAAGCTTATAAATACATGAATGCAACTAACATAATACTGCCATCTATGTGCAAGAATACAACTAATATAATACTGCCCCTATGTACAAGAATATAACTACTATAATACTGTTCCTATGTACAAGACTATAACTACTATAATACTGCCCCTATGTACAAGAATATGACTACAATAATACTGCTCCTATGTACAAGAATATAACTACTATAATACTGCTCCTATGTACAAGAATATAACTACTATAATACTGCTCCTATGTACAAGAATATTACTACTATAATACTGCCCCTATGTACAAGAATATAACTACTATAATACTGCTCCTATGTACAAGAATATTACTACTATAATACTGCTCCTATGTACAAGAATATAACTACTATAATACTGCCCCCTATGTACAAGAATATAACTACTATAATACTGCTCCTATGTACAAGAATATTACTACTATAATACTGCCCCTATGTACAAGAATATTACTACTATAATACTGCTCCTATGTACAAGAATATAACTACTATAATACTGCTCCTATGTACAAGAATATAACTACTATAATACTGCCCCCTATGTACAAGAATATAACTACTATAATACTGCTCCTATGTACAAGAATATAACTACTATAATACTGCTCCTATGTACAATAATATAACTACTATAATACTGCTCCTATGTACAAGAATATTACTACTATAATACTGCCCCTATGTACAAGAATATAACTACTATAATACTGCTCCTATGTACAAGAATATTACTACTATAATACTGCTCCTATGTACAAGAATATAACTACTATAATACTGCTCCTATGTACAAGAATATAACTACTATAATACTGCCCCCTATGTACAAGAATATTACTACTATAATACTGCTCCTATGTACAAGAATATAACTACTATAATACTGCCCCCTATGTACAAGAATATAACTACTATAATACTGCTCCTATGTACGAGAATATTACTACTATAATACTGCTCCTATGTACAAGAATATAACTACTATAATACTGCTCCTATGTACAAGAATATAACTACTATAATACTGCCCCTATGTACAAGAATATAACTACTATAATACTGCTCCTATGTACAAGAATATTACTACTATAATACTGCTCCTATGTACAAGAATATAACTACTATAATACTGCTCCTATGTACAAGAATATAACTACTATAATACTGCCCCCTATGTACAAGAATATAACTGCTATAATACTGCCCCCTATGTAGAAGAATATAACTACTATAATACTGCCCCCATGTACAAGAATATAACTACTATAATACTGCTCCTATGTACAAGAATATAACTACTATAAAACTGCTCCTATGTACAAGAATATAACTACTATAATACTGACCCCTATGTACAAGAATATAACTACTATAATACTGCCCCTATGTACAAGAATATAACTACTATAATGCTGCCCCTATGTACAAGAATATAACTACTATAATACTGCTCCTATGTACAAGAATATAACTACTATAATACTGCCCCTATGTACAAGAATATAACTACTATAATACTGCCTCCTATGTACAAGAATATAACTACTATAATACTGCCCCATATGTACAAGAATATAACTACTATAATACTGCCCCTATGTACAAGAATATAACTACTATAATACTGCCCCTATGTACAAGAATATAACTGATATAATGCTGCCCCTATGTACAAGAATATAACTACTATAATACTTCCCCTATGTACAAGAATATAACTACTATAATGCTGCCCCTATGTACAAGAATATAACTACTATAATACTGCTCCTATGTACAAGAATATAACTACTATAATACTGCCCCTATGTACAAGAATATAACTACTATAATGCTGCCCTTATGTACAAGAATATAACTACTATAATACTGCCTCCTATGTACAAGAATATAACTACTATAATACTGCCCCTATGTACAAGAATATAACTACTATAATACTGCCCCTATGTAAAAGAATATAACTACTATAATACTGCCCCATATGTACAAGAATATAACTACTATAATACTGCCTCCTATGTACAAGAATATAACTATTATAATACTGCCCCTATGTACAAGAATATAACTACTATAATACTGCCTCCTATGTACAAGAATATAACTACTATAATACTGCCCCATATGTACAAGAATATAACTACTATAATACTGCCCCTATGTACAAGAATATAACTACTATAATACTGACCCCTATGTACAAGAATATAACTACTATAACACTGACCCTATGTACAAGAATATAACCACTATAATACTGCCCCTATGTACAAGAATATAACTACTATAATGCTGCCCCTATGTACAAGAATATAACTACTATAATACTGCTCCTATGTACAAGAATATAACTACTATAATACTGCCCTTATGTACAAGAATATAACTACTATAATACTGCCTCCTATGTACAAGAATATAACTACTATAATACTGCCCCTATGTACAAGAATATAACTACTATAATACTGCCCCTATGTAAAAGAATATAACTACTATAATACTGCCCCATATGTACAAGAATATAACTACTATAATACTGCCTCCTATGTACAAGAATATAACTATTATAATACTGCCCCTATGTACAAGAATATAACTACTATAATACTGCCTCCTATGTACAAGAATATAACTACTATAATACTGCCCCATATGTACAAGAATATAACTACTATAATACTGCCCCTATGTACAAGAATATAACTACTATAATACTGACCCCTATGTACAAGAATATAACTACTATAACACTGACCCTATGTACAAGAATATAACTACTATAATACTGCCCCTATGTACAAGAATATAACTACTATAATGCTGCCCCTATGTACAAGAATATAACTACTATAATACTGCTCCTATGTACAAGAATATAACTACTATAATACTGCCCCCTATGTACAAGAATATAACTACTATAATATTGCCCCTATGTACAAGAATATAACTATTAAAATGCTGCCCCTATATACAAGAATATAACTACTATAATACTGCCCCTATGTACAAGAATATAACTGATATAATGCTGCCCCTATGTACAAGAATATAACTACTATAATACTTCCCCTATGTACAAGAATATAACTACTATAATGCTGCCCCTATGTACAAGAATATAACTACTATAATACTGCTCCTATGTACAAGAATATAACTACTATAATACTGCCCTTATGTACAAGAATATAACTACTATAATGCTGCCCCTATGTACAAGAATATAACTACTATAATACTGCCTCCTATGTACAAGAATATAACTACTATAATACTGCCCCTATGTACAAGAATATAACTACTATAATACTGCCCCTATGTACAAGAATATAACTACTATAATACTGCCCCATATGTACAAGAATATAACTACTATAATACTGCCTCCTATGTACAAGAATATAACTACTATAATACTGCCCCTATGTACAAGAATATAACTACTATAATACTGCCTCCTATGTACAAGAATATAACTACTATAATACTGCCCCATATGTACAAGAATATAACTACTATAATACTGCCCCTATGTACAAGAATATAACTACTATAATACTGACCCCTATGTACAAGAATATAACTACTATAATACTGCCCCTATGTACAAGAATATAACTACTATAATGCTGCCCCTATGTACAAGAATATAACTACCATAATACTGCTCCTATGTACAAGAATATAACTACTATAATACTGCCCCCTATGTACAAGAATATAACTACTATAATATTGCCCCTATGTACAAGAATATAACTATTAAAATACTGCCCCTATATACAAGAATATAACTACTATAATACTGCTCCTATGTACAAGAATATAACTACTATAATACTGCTCCTATGTACAGGAATATAACTACTATAATACTGCCCCTGTGTACAAGAATATAACTACTATAATACTGCTCCTATGTACAAGAATATAACTACTATAATACTGCTCCTATGTACAGGAATATAACTACTATAATACTGCCCCTATGTACAAGAATATAACTACTATAATACTGCTCCTATGTACAAGAATATAACTACTATAATACTGCTCCTATGTACAGGAATATAACTACTATAATACTGCCCCTATGTACAAGAATATAACTACTATAATACTGCTCCTATGTACAAGAATATAACTACTATAATACTGCTCCTATGTACAAGAATATAACTACTATAATACTGCTCCTATGTACATGAATATAACTACTATAATACTGCTCCCTATATACAAGAATATAACTAATATAATACTGCTCCTATGTACAAGAATAAACAGTTATATGAAAAAGTTTGGGCACCCCTATTAATCTTAAGCTTAATGTTTTATAAAAATTGATTTTTTTGCAACAGCTATTTCAGTTTCATATATCTAATAACTGTTGGACACAGTAATGTTTCTGCCTTGAAATGAGGTTTATTGTACTAACAGAAAATGTGCAATCTGCATTCAAACTAAATTTGACAGGTGCATAAGTATGGGCACCCTTATCATTTTCTTGTTTTAAATACTCCTACCTACTTTTTACTGACTTACTAAAGCACTTTTTTTGGTTTTGTAACCTCATTGAGCTTTGAACTTCATAGCCAGGTGTATGCAATCATGAGAAAAGCTACTTAAAGTGGCCACTTGCAAGTTGTTCTCCTGTTTGAATCTCCTCTGAAGAGTGGCATCATGGACTCCTCAAAGCTGTTCAGGGGAAGGATACAAAAAGCTGTCTCAGAGATTTAACCTGTCAATTTCCACTGTGAGGAACATAGTAAGGAAATGGAAGAACACAGGTACAGTTCTTGTTAAGGCCAGAAGTGGCAGGCCAAGAAAAACATCAGAAAGGCAGAGAAGAAGAATGGTGAGATCAGTCAAGGACAATCCTCAGACCACCTCCAGAGAGCTGCAGCATCAACTTGCTGCAGATGGTGTCACTGTGCATCGGTCAACTATACAACGCACTTTCCACAAGGAGAAGCTGTATGGGAGAGTGATGCGAAAGAAGCAAAAGCACATTTGGAGAAGCCAATCTCTTTTTGGAAGAAGGTCCTGTGGACTGATGAAACCAAGATTGAGTTGTTTGGTCATACAAAAAGGCGTTATGCATGGCAGCAAAAAAAACACAGCATTCCAAGAAAAACACTTGCTACCCACAGTAAAATTTGGTGGAGGTTCCATCATGCTTTGGGGCTGTGTGGCCAATGCCGGCACCGGGAATCTTGTTAAAGTTGAGGGACGTATAGATTCCTCTCAGTATCAGCAGATTCTTGACAATAATGTTCATGAATCAGTGACAAAATTGAAGTTACGCAGGGGATGGATCTTTCAGCAAGACAATGATCCAAAACACTGCTCCAAATCTACTCTGGCATTCATGCAGAGGAACAATTACACTGTTCTGGAATGGCCATCCCAGTCCCCAGACCTGAATATCATTGAACATCTGTGGGATCATTTGAAGAGGGCTGTCCATGCTCGGCGAACATCAAACTTAACTGAACTGGAATTGTTTTGTAAAGAGGAATGGTCAAAAATACCTTCATCCAGGTTCCAGGAACTCATTAAAAGCTACAGGAAGCGACTAGAGGCTGTTATTTTTGCAAAAGGAGGATCTACTAAATATTAATGTCACTTTTCTGGTGAGGTGCCCATACTTATGCACCTGTCAAATTTTGTTTGAATGCAGACTGCACATTTTCTGTTAGTACAATAAACCTCATTTCAAGGCAGAAACATTACTGTGTCCAACAGTTATTAGATATATGAAACTGAAATAGCTGTTGCAAAAAAACAATTTTTATAAAACATTAAGCTTAAGATTAATAGGGGTGTCCAAACTTTTTCATATAACTGTAACTACTATAATACTGCTCCCTATGTACAAGAATATAACTACTATAATACTGCTCCTATGTACAAGAATATAACTACTATAATACTGCCCCTATGTACAAGAATATAACTACTATAATACTGCTCCCTATGTACAAGAATATAACTACTATAATACTGCTCCTATGTACAAGAATATAACTACTATAATACTGCCCCTATGTACAAGAATATAACTACTATAATACTGCTCCTATGTACAAGAATATAACTACTATAATACTGCCGCTATGAATAAGAATATAACTACTATAATACTGCCCCTATGTACAAGAATATAACTACTATAATACTGCCCCCTATGTACAAGAATATAACTACTATAATACTGCTCCTATGTATAAGAATATAACTACTATAATACTGCTCCTATGTACAAGAATATAACTACTATAATACTGCTCCTATGTACAAGATTATATCTACTATAATACTGCCCCCTATGTACAAGAATATAACTACTATAATACTGCCCCTATGTACAAGAATATAACTACTATAATACTGCTCCTATGTACAAGAATATAACTACTATAATACTGCTGCTATGTATAAGAATATAACTACTATAATACTGCCCCTATGTACAAGAATATAACTACTATAATACTGCCCCCTATGTACAACAATATAACTACTATAATACTGCCCCTATGTATAAGAATATAACTACTATAATACTGCTCCTATGTACAAGAATATAACTACTATAATACTGCCCCTATGTATAAGAATATAACTACTATAATACTGCTCCTATGTACAAGAATATATCTACTATAATACTGCCCCCCATGTACAAGAATATAACTACTATAATACTGCTCCTATGTACAAGAATATAACTACTATAATACTGCTCCTATGTACAAGAATATAACTGCTATAATACTGCCCCTATGTACAAGAATATAACTACTATAAGGCCATGTGCACACGTTGCGGATTTCTTGCAGAAATTTCCTGAAGAAAAACAGAAATTTTCTGCAAGAAATCCGCATTTTTTTTTTTGCGTTTTTTTTCCGGTTTTTTTCGCGTTTTTTTAGCATTCTGCAAGCGTAATTAGCTTGCAGAATGCTAAAGTTTTCCAAGCGATCTGTAGCATCGCTTGAAAAACTGACTGACAAGTTGGTCACACTTGTCAAACATACTGTTTGACAAGTGTGACCAACTTTTTACTATAGATGCAGCTTATGCAGCATCTATAGTAAAAGATAGAATGTTTAAAAATAATAAAAAAAATAAAAAAATGCTTATACTCACCTGCAGACATCTCATCAGCGGCGTCCGTTCGTCTTCCTATAGCTGGTCTGTGCGCACAGGGCCTTCCGTGACGTCACGGTCACGTGAGCGGTCACATGACCGCTCACGACCAATCACAGGACAGTGACGTCATCGGCAAGGTCCTTCGCCGCACATCAGCTACAGGAACCGAACGGCAGCGTGCAGCGGTGAGGCGGGAACACTGCGCGGGACATCGAGGGTGAGTATAGGACTATTTTTTATTTTATTTCTTATTTTTTGACCACTTATATGGTGCCCAGTGCGTGGAGGAGAGTCTCCTCTCCTCCACCCTGGGTACCAACCGCACATAATCTGCTTACTTCCCGCATGGTGTGCACAGCCCCGTGCGGGAAGTAAGCAGATCAATGGACCCCTAGGTGTGCGGAATCCCTGCAATTCCGCATTTTTAATGAACATGTTGCTTTTTTTTCCGCTATGCGATTTTTTCGCGGAAAAAATTGCAACATTTGCACAAAAAATGCGGAATACCTTGTAAATAATAGGAGGCATATGTTAGCGTTTTTTTCGCGTTTTTATCACGTTTTTATAGCGAAAAAACGCGAAAAATCCTGAACGTGTGCACATGGCCTAATACTGCCCCTATGTACAAGAATATAACTACTATAATACTGCCCCTATGTACAAGAATATAACTACTATAATACTGCTCCTATGTACAAGAATATATCTAATATAATACTGCCCCCTATGTACAAGCATATAACTACTATAATACTGCCCATATGTACAAGAATATAACTTCTATAATACTGCTCCTATGTACAAGAATATAACTACTATAATACTGCTCCTATGTACAAGAATATAACTACTATAATACTGCCGCTATGTACAAGAATATAACTACTACAATACTGCTCCTATGTACAAGAATATATCTACTATAATACTGCCCCTATGTACAAGAATATAACTACTATAATACTGCTCCTTTGTACAAGAATATAACTACTATAATACTGCCCCTATGTACAAGAATATAACTACTATAATACTGCTCCTATGTACAAGAATATAACTACTATAATACTGCTCCTATGTACAAGAATATATCTACTATAATACTGCTCCTATGTACAAGAATATATCTACTATAATACTGCCCCCTATGTACAAGAATATAACTACTATAATACTGCTCCTATGTACAAGAATATATCTACTATAATACTGCCCCCTATGTACAAGAATATAACTACTATTACACTGTCCCTATGTACAAGAATATAACTACTATAATACTGCTCCTATGTACAAGAATATAACTACTATACTACTGCTCCTATGTACAGGAATATAACTACTATAATACTGCCCCCTATGTACAAGAATATAACTACTATAATACTGCCCCTATGTACAAGAATATAACTACTATAATACTGCCCCTATGTACAAGAATATAACTACTATAATACTGCTCCTATGTACAAGAATATATCTACTATAATACTGCCCCCTATGTACAAGAATATAACTACTATTACACTGTCCCTATGTACAAGAATATAACTACTATAATACTGCTCCTATGTACAAGAATATAACTACTATACTACTGCTCCTATGTACAGGAATATAACTACTATAATACTGCCCCCTATGTACAAGAATATAACTACTATAATACTGCCCCTATGTACAAGAATATAACTACTATAATAATGCTCCTATGTACAAGAATATAACTACTATAATACTGCCTTCTAAAGCGAAAAATGCCATTTATTGTGCACAGGTCATGTGCTAACTTGTGTCTCTATTTGTCCCTCTTTCATGGCTCATTGTCATCTAGGGATCTGAAGAACCTCTTCTGGATTATCTCCTACAGCCCTGCGTTCCCCCTTATGAGCAGATCTTTGTGGGTGACTTAGTAATGATCGGTATCAGTTCTGGAGTCAGATGCATATTGCGCAGGACTTCTCTGCTTCTTATAGGAAGTGACTGTTCTGCTGTGTTTACATTAGGGATAATTTCTTCCTTAATCTGTTCCTAATCCGACATTACGTCCACTTTCCTGGAGATTATGCGTTTGCTGCAGGCTGGGATCTGATATCACTCGGGTTCTGGGCTGATAGAAGAACAAGATGATTCAGCCTGATCATTTCCTCAAAGTCGACTCAGATGTAACGCAAGGAACGTGAATCATTGAGGGAGAAGTAACTGGAGGATGAATAAGCAGGACTCTGGCACATGGATGTGAGACCCCCACTCACCGGACCCCTCCTTCCATGGAAAGTAACAATGTTCCAAGGTTACCGTTTTTCTTTTAACTTATGGTGGGATTTTTCTTAGTGTGAATGTGAATAACAAATGGTAACTATCATAGGTATGGCTCAACCAGCATCTATAAGGTTAAACAAAAGGAGGAGCCTCAGCTCATGCTAGTCTCCGCCCCTTAAGTATGTTGTGTGGATATTCAAGAGGCTCCTCCCCCTCTTTGTAATGGAGAGAATAAGACTACGGCCAACCTGGGCAGCTGCATAGGAGCCCTGTCGATAAGGGGGCTCCGAATACAGGAGTGCTATAAATGTATAAGGCATAACTCCAAACCTTTCCAGATCCTGTCCCAGATTTAGGAATCTGTATTGTGAGATTGAGAGTATGCCCAAATTTCAAGTGTATTCGTATCCTTAGGATGCAGATACAGCCGGACATAATGGTGGAGCAGGGAGCCATCGGCTCTCTGCTCCACCATTCAGACTTTGCATACGAATTCAACTGGTGCAAACACTTTCCTAAATGGTGGATGTTGTGAGGAGCAGCTCATTGCTGGACTGGGCAGGGCGTGTAGTCTTTTGCATTTATCCAATGAGCTATGGTTTGTGTAGGACGGGCTCCATACTATGTGAGGTGCTATCAGAATGTGTGGGGGCATTGTGAAGGGCATCATACTGTGTGATGGGCATTGTTATGACCATCCTAATATGTGGGGGAACACTGGGGGCATTATTATTTGTCACATTTTTTTTTTCCAGAGAAATGCAATGTGGGGGGGCAGATAATGTATGCGGAGGCATTTTTGGGGGCATCATACTGTGTGGGGCGGTATCTTACTCTGTCATGGGAACATAAGTGGCTTCACCAAGGACCCTATTTTGTGTAGGAGCACAAAAAAGGACTGGGTGGTCTTAAGGGGGTGGTTTGAACTACAACACATGCCCCTCTTTCCTTTCTTTAAAAGTTGGAGGGTGTTTATAAAAAGTTATAAGAAAGCTTGTGCCCTCGTGATGAGCTCTGGACAATCTGTTCCTGACAACCGTAACAAAAAAAGTGGGATTGGGCGCAGTTGTCAGAGTCCATAAATCGGGGTCAATTAGGCATAAATTCTGATATTAGGGTAGGATGAAGTGAACATACACCAGGAGTCAGGTCATTTGTGGCTATGGAGATGGGGGCCCCTCATTCCCATCACTTATCATTGTTTGGGGCCCCTGAGGTCCGGCAGGCAGCTGGTTGGGTGAATGCCCTTTGGGCCTCATCCATCTGGAGGCGATTGCACAAGGTTTGCTCTTTCTACATCTGGATCCCGTTCAGTCCTTACACAATGCAGATACAGTATAATGGCTACAATGTGTAACAATGTATCCGATTGTTTGGAGTTCTCCAAAAGGTGCAAAATAAACTGTATCCTTCCAGAGCCTGGACCTGCAAACCCGTTCAGAACACTCCTGTAAGAAGGCATAGTCTCTCCGGCGGTCCCGTAGAGCGGTCCTGTTGACATTGCTAAGTGACCACCTTGTGTGATGTATAAACAATGGCGCTCACCGGCTTCGTGTTACTGTTAGCACAGATGGGATCAGTCTGTGCCCACATTAAAGTGATGACACCGGGCGCTATAAACACACAGAAGTAGTGAAATACGGTGTTATTGGAAGCCCTGGAGCTGATGATGGCCCATTAATAGACAGGAGCGTCCATCAGATGTGTCGCCTGCTCTCATTCATGTGTATTTCATTGTAGATTCTGTGTATAATCATCTATTCATTTAAAGCATATGATAAAATTGATGATTCTTGCCCAGAATCCTGAATTGCAAAATACAGGCAAATATACGGATCACATTTTCTTGTTTTTTTTAATTAATCTAGATCAATCTAAATTCTATTTTTATTATTGTAGCTTCTATTTTTTTTATACTGAGCTCCGTATCTAGAGCTATAGAGCAACATGATAGCAGTCTATCTACCTGCAGCCACCACTAGAGGGAGCTCATGAGCTAACTGCATACTGCCTTTACATACAACTCGATAATAAACCTGTATACACAAAGCTCTAGACACTCTTCAGTGTTTCTGTGCACATGGAAGTCTAACAGTCAAAACTTTTTTATTTGATGGGCTACCGAAATAATGTTGTGACTTTATATAGGTATGTTTATTAAAAAATTTAAAATATTTTTTCATTTTTTTGGCTTAATTCAGGGTAAAATGTCCAAAATTATATGTATAAAAAAAGGATGTATTATTTATTTATAGTTTATCAATTCTATAAATTTACTAATGGACATCAAAATCAAAGTATTAGAATGGGTTCCTGATTTTGTTGTAGTTATTTTGATACATAATATTAATTCAATAATATATTATATTATTTTTGCAGATTTTTAGCCACTGGGAAAAAACAACCCCAAAAGAGTCACTTGAGAAGCCAATCTGGAGATCTGCTATGCTGGGGGGGGGGGAAGTCCAGCAATCACATGATCACCAGGCATAGCTAAGGGGCGCAGGCTCCCTCTAGTGGTGGCTGCAGGCAGCATCAAATTAATTAAATCCTGCTTAATTTGGAACACAGAATAATGGACTTGAGATTGAATAATGGAAATGAGATTATTAGCTAGAAAAACGGAAGGAACTGTTTTGTGAGGACTTTCTGTCTGCATTTTGTTGAGCAGAGAAATGGAGGGCTTAAACCCAGTTTCCTAGCATGGTTTGTCAGCAGGTACTTTGCGACCCCTGAGCCATGCACCTCTGGCACTCCCTGCGTTCCTTACACCAGTCCAGTATTGAACATAACGCAAGCACATGTATTGTATTTTATGTCAATTTTATCCATGGACCTTCTAACTTCTTTATTTTTTCTGGAAAAAAAAATATTTATATATATATATATATATATATATATATATATATATATATGTATATACATGTATGTATATATCTTCTAATATTCTTCTAATATTTTATCTGACTTTTTCTGTAGCTATTTTATTAACCTAACCCTTTCTGCCTATGCAGAGCGCAGCAGCCCAGATGAGTTTGTCATTGGTTGCTGTGCTGTGCATAGGCAGTAAGCAATATGACAAAGCTCACTGCATTATATTGAAAGCTTTGTTATATCGGTTTGGTGCTGTTCCAAGATGAAGCAGCTCAGTGCAGTGTGGTCCTGGATCATTTGATATTTGGGATCCCATAGAATTTGCCGCACAGGGCAGGTCCCCCCATATCCCTGCTAGTTAGTTCATACCATGAAGCCTCTCCATGTTTGGACTGGGACCGTTACATCAATATGTGCAAGTAAACAGATAAGTAGAGTTTATTCCGTTCCTCGTCCTCTTCTGTGCAGCACATGCTAGAATTGGGCAATTGCTGTAAATCCTGCACTGCACCTTGTGGTTTTCATTTACGTCTTAATTAATTCCGCCAGTCCAGTAAAAATCAAACACATGACGTCTGTGTAATTATTATCTCCTTGCGGCCATATTGTGGTTATGCAGACAATTATAAAAAGATATTTCAAAGCCCAGAAATATTAAAAGCAGTAACTGAAAAAAAAAATCCCATTGTATAAACAGTCCTAGGACATCTGTAAATATTCTCTAGAAAATATAAGTTCTGGGTCGTACCCGCTTGCCAAATTAAAAATAAGATGTTTGTGGTAGAGATGGGCACATAGGCAGAGACCTGAGAGTCCAGGACAGCGGGAGGGGAGAAGCCGCTGGGGACCCACCTGTCTCACTAGTCTGTAGCGCAGTTTTGGTCCCCAGCAGCTGTTACAATAAATAGCAATAAAGGCCACACTAATTAATACTTGGTTGCTCACCCTTTGGCATTGATGACAGCCTCCAAACGTTTCTTGTAGCCATCTATAAGCTTCTTACACTCCTCAGCCGGGATCTTCTCCCACTCTTCCTTTGCAGTTTGTTTAAGCTCTTGAATGTTTGCAGGGTTCTCTTTCCCAATAGCAGATTTTACCTCACCCCAAAGATTTTCAATGGGACTGAGGTCTGGACTCATTGCTGGCCATTTTAAAACAGTCCATTTTTTTCAACCATTTTGTGTAGTTTTAGATGTGTGCATTGTCTTGCTGGAGGACCCATGATCTTCAACTCAAGCCAACTTTTCTTACACTGAGTAGGACATTTCACTCTAAACTCTCTTGATAATTCTCTGATTTCATGATTTCTGTGATAAAGGCAAGGCCCCCAGTTCCAGTTGCAGCAAAGCACCACAGCATTATGGATCCTCCACCATGCTTAACTGTTGGTAGGGTGTTCTTTTCCTTATAAGATTTATTGTGCCGCCTGTAATCAAACTGTTACTTTGCATTGTCAAAAAGCTCTATTTTTGTTTCATCTGTCCACAGAACATTTTCCCAGAAGGATTGTGTTTTGTCAAGGTACTCTTTGGTAAAGATCAGTCTTTCCTTTTTATGTATTTTCTTCAGCAATGGTTTCATCCTTTGCCCATAAAGCTTTGCTTGGCTTAGTGGGCTGCATATTGTACTTGTTGAAATCATGACCAGAGAGTTTTTCAGGTTGGCCTTAAGGTCTTTGGATGTTTGACGTGGTGTTTTTCCAACATTCGCACCAAACTTCGAAGACCGCTCTTGTCAATGTTCCTCTTTCCTCATGTCCAGGGAGGTTCTGGATGGTTCCATTCTTGGCAAACTTCTTAATAACATTGCACACTGTTGAAACTGGGATGCCAAGGTCTTTGGAGATGGCCTTATACCCTTTAGAAGTCTTGTGTTTGCTAATAATAGCAGTTCTCATGTCCTCAGACAGCTCCTTGGTCTTCACCATTGTGACAAAGGAACAGGCCCTACCATGTGGCTTTCTAAAACACTGATTTCTTCATTCATTGGCTAATTCATGTCACATGGGCACCAACAATTAATCAGAAGTGATTCTCAGTTCTGATTTAGCACAGTCGAGTCAAACGTGTTTCCATCCTAATTTAATGTAAATGGAGCCAATACCAGTGTTACAGCGAGCTTTAGGTTTTTCTATTTTTCCATCCCATTGTTTTTTGTTTTAAATTATTGTTTATCATTTGCACTTTTGTATTTAACACAAGTGCTTTATATGAAAAAAACAACTTTCACTTGATTAATTTTTTTAGGAGATATTCCATATTATGTACTTATACTTCATGGGTGCCAAAAATGATGAGCAGGACTGTAAAATATTATCCAACAACAATAAGCTGTGTAGCTGTGAATCCAGCACAGTGATGAGATAAAGCATATACTACAAAACAGGGGTGGGTCTGACATGAGGCATTCCTGCTCTATTGTCTCTATATAGCACTTGTTCAAACACAGCAGTATCAAGGACATTATAAAGCAGTACTGAGCTGTGTAGCTGTGAATTCAGAATGGTGGTGGGATAAAACACTGGGTGCAAAGCATGGGTAGATCTGACATCAGGCATTCCTGCTTTCATGTCTCTATATAGCACATGATCAGATACAGCAACATCAATGATATTATAAAGCAGTGCTGAGCTGTGTAGTTGTGAATCCAGCACTGGGGTGACATAAAACAGTTACTAGAAATCATCAGCATAGTTTGTGTGTGTTTTTTCTTCTCTCCCACTTTTCCTTCTCCTTAGTAGAAAGCAACAGTAGGTCTGCGTGTTGTGCCCTTCTTTAGTGACATATAGGGCTGTTTTTTTAATATCTTACTTTTTTTTCTTTTTTTTTCCCTTTTTAGTTTTATTTGGAGTGAAAAGTGCAAAACTGTAGAAAAAAATTATTTTTTTTATTAATTTATAATTTATTTATTCTTTAAATTTTCAGACTCTCACTATCTCACTTTACTTCGCCCTCTTCCTCCTCTCTTGCTTCGTGCTTCATAGACTTTAAAAAGCAGCTGTAATCTGATCCCTCAGTGAGCTGATAGTTGAGGAAACAGAAAGAGAAAAAGTTTAAAATACCATCATCATAGATGGTAATAAATCCTTCATCTGGGGCCCTCACTAGTCGCCATTACACTGTGCAGTGTGCACAGCTTTGTTTATTAGAGCCAAAGACATTGACTGACGTAGCAGGGTGCATGCTTCACCCTTGTTCCACTCAAGCTCCCACTTTATCCTGGCAATCATTGGGGTCCCAGCAGTGGGACGCTTTTGATCTAGCACTTAGCTTCTAACTTGAATACCCCATCATAGATTGGCACTTGTCCTAGAAGTTGGGGTTCATTGATGAAAATCAATGTTGAGGTTTTGGAGAACCACTTGTTGGGGTCAAGACCTCCGCAGATCCACTAAATAAATGGTTACATTGCTATTTTTTCCCAACTTTCCCTGAACATTGTTAATGTCTTCCTCCATTTGACACATAGAGAGACTTTATTATTTATTTTTTATTTTAGTCTTTATTCTCAAGACTCTCAAGAAGCGATGCTCACTTTTTTATGGTGTGGACGCCCCTTTAAATAAAATCATTGGTAAGTATGAAGTGATACATAATTTCTCCTATTGACTAGGGTTCCTTCATTTTGAGGTTGCACATTGCACATCTTGAGCTCTATCTCGGGGCCGTCGTCTACAGACCCGCTGCAGAAATAAATAGAACATTTCTCACATCTTAATGTCATATCAAAATAAATGAAGTGATTGTGTTTATTATGATGATGATTACGGCTTCAGTCGGAGCGGCGGTCGCATGACAGCCCACGCCTCGGCCATCTGCCTTCACCACTGACAGGTCCCACCCTATTTAATACACACTGAGCCATATGGAAGAAGTAAATATTGTGCAGCGATGAGCTGTCTGAATGCCTTGAGACTTCTTAATATGATGGTTTATGGCATTGTGGAGACGCTGCAGCCGGTAAGACGAAGACTGCTAGAAGTGTAAGCGCAAACATTCTGCACCAGAGATCTTTGATTTATTATCCGAAGTTTGCAATAGTTTTACTTTATACACCCTGAACATGATTTGTAGAGGTATTCACCTTAAAGGGCATTCCAGGCAAAACTGATACATTGTGTCATAAACAAGATCCTCAGGGGCGGAGCACGATGCAAGATTTAAATACCACCAATGAGAGAGCCCTGCTATACCTCCTGTATTAGAAAAAAAAGTATCAAATTTCCCTGAGTCTTCCTACATATTATAAAGAAAATCACAGACACTGAAATATACAATACTTAAAGGGGTTGTCCGGGCTTCCTATATAACCTGTGTGTATGCCTAGGATGCAGAATGCTGACAGTTTGTAATGTACTCCCATCATAATTCTGCATGGTGTCCTAGATATCACACTTAGTCTGGTGAGAAGTTGTCTCCTGATACTAGAGGAGCTGCTCACGCCCCGACTAGAGTTTTCCTGTTTGGCAGAGACTGGTCATAACCGCCCTTAGTCTCTGCCAGTGCAGCACACAGTGTGAGGCAGCAGGGAAATGACTCAGCTGATTGGACAAATTAGGAAGGAAAAGGCGATATAGGTGAGTATAATGTGCTGTGTGCATCCATCCCTCCCTCATCCATCCATCCATTCCTCTGTGGCACCCCAGGAGTTCAGGTACCACAGTGGTGCTGCCTTCCTCTCGGGGAGGGTAGTTCTATGCCTGGAGACAAGAGGGATCCCTTTGGCAGGTAATCCCACACACAGCACATTCTAACTCCAGGCCAGGAGGGGGAGCTCAAAACCCGGTTTTAGGGGAGCTTCCCTGAGATATATACATCCTGGTCTGGAGGAGGAGTGAGATAGTCTGAGAGAGACAAGAGACAGGAACGGAGCTAAGGAGAGATTAAGGGTCAAGGAGGCTGCGATTGGGCCTCCTGGAAGCCAGAGCACAGAAACTGGGCACTGGGAGCCCGAGGCTGTGGGGGGCTGCAAGCCCCACAGCAGAACCGGAGGGCATAGGACTATACATAAACTGCCCGTACAACACCTCAGGTACAGCAGCAGTTAGAGCCTGGAGTCACCGTGTCTGAGACACCAAGAGAACGGCTCAAGCTGCCTACCATGCAGGTACTGTCCCAGGCTACAGGCAGCAAGGGACCAGAAAAGGAGCGCATAGTGGAAGGCTCCCAAACTGACCTGCCAAGGGGATTTCCACTTGTTTCTGGGCTGCCTGGACTCCGTCTGTACCTGTTGCCGGTACCCTGGACTGTGGCCCACTACCACCAGTAAACTAGGTAAAGACTGCAACCCTGTGTCTTCTGTTATTTACCGGCAACACATCATCCCTTCCATACACCTTGGGAGCCCTGGGGACCCCGCTTCATCTGTGGGAAGCGTCACCATCCAGCCGCCATACCATCACCCAAGAGGACCCCTTTAAGCGGCGTCAGTCCCTACTGACTGAGAACCACAGGTGGAGTCACAAAAATAGACTTTCACAATTCCCCTTAAGAGACCGTTCCCCTTTATCTGAGTGCCCAGGGCACGGACAGGGTCGCAGCCACCGTGACATCCCTTTAAGAGCGACCGGACCCGGTGCCGAGTACCCCAGGCCCTGGTGGGTGACTCACCTCTATCCCTCATCCATCCATCCCTCCCTCATCCATCCATCCATCCATCTCTCCTTCATCCATCCCTCATCCGTGCCTGCACTTGTTGTGCCAGTCTGCACCTGTCGTGCCAGTCTGTTTATCTGTTTATCAGCCGGACCTGCCGTGCTAATCTGTATAATAACCGGACCCACCTGCACCTGCTGTGCCAGTCTGAATATCAGCTGTCCTTTCCGTCCGAGCTATTCCAGCTGCCAGTTCCTTGGGGGTCAGCTGCCGTGTGTCTGTGGTCTGTCCTGGAGTAGCACCTGGTGGTCATCGGGAGCCAAGTCAGACCCCTCCATCAGGGGCTCTAGTGAAAAGTCAGGTGCTCACCTAGTCACACCCTTCCAGGCTGCCCTCTGACCACGGCACAATGGTTCCACCACTCCCGTTGTAATTCCTCACCGAGACAAAACAAAAGAAGAGCTGCAGAAAACCAGTGCTGTCTGGTCAGGTTGCACCAAAAAATGGCTGATGGATCTTTTGACCTTCCTTTGCCGCTATGGATCTACTACTATGACTGGAGGTTTACTAACTTTTCCAGAAGTCTGTGAGAGCTCTCCTTTTTAAGATTTTCTGGGATGTTTGGCTGACTAGACCCAGACCTTTGCTCAGTCTCATAGGAGGTTTTAAGGCCCTCATACACATTTGACAAATGTTGACTAAACCCACCGATATTGATGGGTTCGGTAGACGGTCTTTTGTGTATTTGGCCACCAGGCGACTGAAAGTCAGGAGAGCCGGTCGACATGTCAGTTCTTTGCTTTCTCATAGAGAACACAGGAGCAACCGGCCAAGCAAGCGGCTCTGTGTATGGGTATGAGATGGATGTTGACCAAATGATCTGCCAAAGCTTCATGCAGCCAAAAGACATCCAATCTGTATGGCCGGTACTTTTCTCGTGCACTCACATTTCCACATCAGCAACATCTACGATAAATCTAGATTCCTCCAATGAAACCTACTCCACCTGCAGGATGACATCTATGAACAAAATTCATGGTGTCATCAACTAAGTACTAACTCAAAAATGGCTCCATCGGTATATGCCATGGGGGGCCCGAACTCCATAGCAAAGCGACATTACTTATCGATCACATAACTCAAGTCAACCATGTTTTACATCCCAACATACCTCTGTGAGGGGGCAATTGTGTCCCTTGTGGTTTACCCCCTCCCAACAGGACAACCCCTTTAATGGACAACTAGGGTTTTGGTCTACTTAGCAGGTGTAACAACAGTAATCCCCGCATCTATGCAAAAGCTTCCATGAGTTTTCTTTGCATCCAGTAGAAATGACAAATATTTCGATGGGAATTTTCCAGTGGGAACCCTCTTATCGGAATCCTTCTCCCTGGAGAGCAGAGAACTAGAATCGTCCATGGGAAAAAAAAATCATCGACAGAACCAAGAATTGTGTTTTAAGTGGAAATGAATCATAAAGCAGCAGCTTCTTTCATGTGCTTCGCTGTACGCGCCACCATGTAACATATATTGGATTGAAGTAAAGCCAGAGCTGGATCCAACGGCTGCCAACAAACATTCTACGACTGCTTCACACAGTCTCCTACAAGAAAGATCTGGCGGATCTATGAAGTCGTGTCAATAGCTTGTAACATTGGGAAACTGGTACTTTAAGGATAGATCCAAAAGGGTCGGGAATGCTGCGGAGTTTCCATCCTGGTGGGCATTTATCATCCATTCATAGGACAGGCTATAAATGTCTCACCTCCTATCCGAAGGAGCTCCATTCATTGTCTACGGGGCTGAAGAATACCCAGCCGAACGTGGATCATTGGCAATTCTGAAAGTTTTCTTTTTTCTCTTGTGGCATTTGCTCACATCAAAATGGTACACGCGGTTCGTGAATTTGGTGCAAAATCAAAAATGCTCTTTTTTTTTGTTTTGTAAACTTTTTCTTTAATCCTTTCAGTACCAAAAGTAGTAAAATCTTTAAAAAGTTGCACATTTGTGTAAATATGCAGCGGACGTAAAACTCCTCCAGAAATCTTACTCCAGAGATGGGTAAAGGACTGGAGAGAGATGCGCCAAAAAAGCCCCAAACACAAACATACGGCAAAAGTTGCACTTCATTCATTTGTCTTAAACATCTCGATAACCAAAGTAGGGGAGGAGAAATGAAAGAAACAAGACTTAAAAAAGAAAAGGCGAATTAAAATGTGGTGCAGAACATACAGAGAATGAGGTGTAAACACTAAAATTGAGCAAATTATAACAAAAAAAACAGTGGAAACAAAATGGTGATGTTTGGATTGAGCAGTGGGGCACATGCATCATCAGACACTCCATTAACTTTTCCTGGCCATAGTCTTGCAAACCAAGGGAGAACAGGTAAATGTTCAATTCCTCTGCAGTGCCTCCACTGGTGAAACAAAGTATTGCACTGTTCTCATTGGAATCCATAATCAGTTGTAATTATACAGACATGCCGGGTCCTCCAGAGAGAGAAGATGTTTGCAGTTACCCTTTGCTCTTGCGGAGAGATGAGGGTCCCACAGCTAGTAAATGTTCTCTTAGCCAGACTCCCCCTTAACATCTTGCGATCATTAAATGTTTGTGTTTATTTTTTGCTCCCGTGATTTATACATGACCTCACATCCTCTGCGCTGGATCTCCCTCTAATTGCCACAGCTTTACCGTATATTCGTCAGATTGCACGTGAAATGACGCAACAGAATCCGGAAACAGCAGAGTTTTCTAATTGAAATGCTGGAAGGGATTCAAACTCTTAAATAATGTTGAAGTTTTTAACAGTTGCCAAAAGTTTCTAAGACAAATTCATGTCCTTTTCTAGGAAAGAGAAGGAGATTCCATTGAACTACATGAAAAAAAGAAAAAGATGACAGGTGAGACTTTCCAGGGGATTGGGTACGGGCAGCGTACCTATACCTATATTGTAAGCACAAGGGGAATCTTGGGGATTACTATTAATCATTTATTTTCATACTGCACATTAGTAAAGAAACAAATGAAAACTTTTAGCCCACATGCAAGGAAATACTAAAATAAAAAATGGAATGGATAGATGTGCTGCCTGCTTCTGGATTTTAGATTTTGGAGACCGGCAGGCAGTGGAGCTGACGGCTCGCACCTGCACTTCATTTAGTATTAACGCTTCTTTATCTTGTGATTCTCTGGATGGATGGATGGATGGATGGAAGGAAGAATGGAGTGATGGATGGATGGATGGATGGATGAAAGGATGGATGGATGGACGGAAGGAAGAATGGAGTGATGGATGGATGGACGGATGGATGGATGGACGGAAGGAAGAATGGAGTGATGGATGGATGAAAGGATGGACGGAAGGAAGAATGAAGTGATGGATGGAAGGATGGATGGATCAATGAATGGATGGATGATGGATGAATGGAGGGAAGGAAGAATGGAGTGATGGATGGACGGACGGATGGAAGAATGGAGTGATGGATGGATGGAGGGAAGGAAGGAAGAATGGAGTGATGGATGGATGGACGGATGGATGGACGGAAGGAAGAATGGAGTGATGGATGGATGGATGGATGGATGGTTGGACGGACAGAAGAATGGAATGATAGATGGATGGAAGGATAGATGGATGGATGGATAGATGGATGAAGGATAGATGGATGGATAGATGGATGGAAGGTAGAATGGAGTGATGGATGGACGGAAGAATGGAGTGATGAATGGAAGGATGGATGGAAAGATGGATGTGCAGCGCCCCAGAGTCCTGGTCGTTGCAGTACTGAGGCTCCGCCACTATGGGGAGCTATGGTGCGTCCGATGGCACTGAAGGAGTTCATCTGACCAGGTATCACAGACACCAATACATTTCACAGCCGGGCCTCCGGGGGGGAGCTAAGGGTTCTATTCATTAGGCCACTCCCCACCATAGTGGGTAAACTGGGGGTCAGGCAGGAAGTTAGATTAGAAAGCTGACTGGATTGGACGAAGCAACACCTAGTGGCAGAGGGTGTTGTGGAGGAAGAGACAGTAGGGTCTCTGTCAGGGGTGGGATCCTGACAGAGGCTTGGCATTGAAAAGAACGTAACGGGTCCGCGCCAGCTCCGGGAAGCGGCGGGACCCAAGAAAGGACTAGAAGCGAGATAGATTGTGCTGAGTGAGAAACGAGATCAAGCAATAGGAGAATTCCAGTAGGGGTCGTGCTGTAAGACCGGAGCAACACCCTACTGAGGCGCACTACCGGTGGCCGGAATGCCGAGGGAGTATTATAACATTCAGCTTCAAGCAATACTCTAAACAGCGGCAGGACAGTCAGTCTCAGGCGGGCTGTCTAACTCAAATCACCTATGAAGTCTTGGGAGGCAATTGCGGGAGAGGGGCGTCTCTAGGGTCCCGGAAGAACTCCAGGCCTATCCGACAAACGGGTGCCGTTCTAACTGTAACATCAGGAAGGGACAGAAGATTAGAAGAACATCATTTAATCGAGTTGTGAGGGAACTTAAGAAACAGACACAACGGTTGTGGGGTACTTTCCGTAAGCACAGCAGGGGAGGACTACAACACATAGCGCTAAGAAGGAAGGCACCGATTTCCACCTGTGAAGTGAACTCTGGAGGTGCCATTGGACCGGCCGGACTTGCGCAGCCTGGTGAACCGTATTCTGGACTGAGGACTCAGAGATCTCCAGTAAAGAGGTAAAGAGACTGCAACCTGGTGTCCTCGTTATTTACCGCGACCTGCACCCCACAACTGCATCGTTACAACACCACTTATTGCACCGGACGTCCCCCACTGACAGACAGGGCCACGGACCGGGTCTAGCCACCGTGACAACCCCAGGACTGAGACCCAGAGGCCCGGCTCCGGGTACCCCTCGGCCCTGCGGCGGTGTGGGGGTGCTCCAAACTTGGCGTCACGAACAGGATCTACTTAAGCCTGAAGAATCGGGTCATGTGTGCCTTGGGACTGTGATTTACTGTGCTTGGACTGTACTTTATTGCAAGAACTGTGCTGCGCCATTTACCGCCAAAATCCGCCGCCATTACAGCGCTGAGGAGAGCGCAGGAAGAGAAGAGGGGCGTGGAGTGGGCGTAGGCAAGCTGGAGAGCGCGAAAAACAATGGCCGCCCAGTCTAAATATTTCTGCACGGTGAGGACGTGTCCGTCAGCGGCAGAGATCCGCCTCCTAATCCTCAATGGAGGGCGAAGACCGAGAAAACGACACCGCCCACAAAGGAGAGAGCGGGAAAGAGACCAGGAAGCGACCCACGTGGAGGACGCCATGGCCAGCAGCTCTGAACCCGACAGTGGGGTTGAAGTGGAAATCTCCCCCGACTACCCGGATGAGCACCGCAGCCCGTCTTCCGTGGACAACACCAGATTCCTGAGGGCCGAGATGGAGGACTTATTCAACCAACTTCTCCAACTGAATGTGAGGGCCCAGGCTCCGCGCTTAGTGGTGCCGGCAGAGAGTTCCCGGACATCGGAGACCTCACCGGAGGAACCAGCGGGACCTGTCGCGGAAAGTGAACTCGCACCGGTTGGTGAGTCCGCCGATCCTGCCCCGCCAGCAGAGGGTGTGTTAGTGGGCCCCGTTGCAGCGCCCCCTCCCCCTGGGACTCATAAGCTCCAACGTCTGTTGCCCTGGGAGGAAGCTACGGGCATGGAACATCGTATGAAGGCCCCGATCACACCAATCACCCTGTCCTGCGAGGCCCGTGCGGAGCGCACGGTATACCGCTGGGTGAACCCCGGACCCGACCTCATGGGATTCCCCGGGGTGGAGACGCGGGAAGGGGAGATGGTGCAGGCCCTGAGCTGGGAGACATACCAGGCCCAGCTGGAACAGCAATGGAAGGAAGAGGACGAGGCGTACCGGGCTGGGATGGAGGCTTACCATCAGAAGGACCTGGCAGTAAAGGATCGGGCCCGCAAGGACCCCATCGCTCACCAGGCCCCGCGCAGGCAGGGCATCGTCACCACCTTTAAGCTCCGAGGAGGCTGGGGCTTTATTAAAGAACCGGGGTTATACGCGGAGGTCTTTGTTAACCGCCGGGACGTTGAGTCGCACCTCAGGGAGGGCCACCCCGATCGAGACCTCTACCCGGGAGACAGTGTCATCTACACCAGACATTTCGGGGAGAAGGGGTGGTTCGCTCTGAATGTGTGCAAGAAGAGGCCAATGGAACCCCCGCCCAAGGTGCCGGAAAAACCGGCCCCTGTAGCCAAAGTGTCCCCGTGTGACCGGTCTGTGGCCACCTTGGTCACCCCCACCTGTACACTAACGGAAACTGTGACCTGCAGTCTGGCCACCACCACCACCACTGTAGTGGCCACGGAGGCGCCTCCTCGAGTGACCGGTGTTCCTGCTGTGCCAGCACAGAGAGAAGTGGGAACACAGACCTTTATCACCGCACACGACCTGGTTGTGCAACAGACCCGAACCCATGGGGTGTACCTGGCAGCGGGAGTGGACCTGGAACCTGGACTGCAGGGGTTCACCCGCCAGGTGGCGCCTCGTGAGAGATTCTGAGAATGAGTAAGCATGAATGCTTTAAAAATGTAAATAGTTCTTCGTTAACTGTTTGTTTCCTGATTGTTTGCTGCTAAACCCGTCCAGGGTAATTCTTATGGATCCCTCTGCTGACCCGGGATCCTTCTTGTTTGTTTATTTTTCCTCAAGTTTGCACGAGTTGAAAGAACTGCAGTAATCATGGACCGTGCATGATACAAACTCTTCTTTGTAAATAGTTTACACCTTCTTAAGGGTGTTTCCTACTGGTTTTACTTAAAGACTCTTTGTGAAGATACCATACCGGAGCTTTTGCTGAGAAAGGACTGGTAGCTAGAGAACAAATGCTACCTCCTAAAGACTTGGTCCCCTCTTAAAGGGGATGTTCACGTGTTGCACTTAAAGAAATGGTATTGCTTTAAGACTGATAGATAGCAATGATGTTTGATAAGAGAAAATGATGATACTTACATGTAAAAGTTATATGTATCCAACTGGTTAACTGTAAAGAAATGCTGATAATGTTCCTTAGAAGAAAGATTGAGAGACAGAAGGAAGGTGCAGTAGGCCCCTAGGGGTAGACAGAATGTCCTGCATAGTCGGAAGTAAGAAAGTATTAATGAAGGTTGATGATCTAAGAAGAAAGTTGATAAAGTTGATAAGAAAATGGGGATAGAAGGTAAACCCTGAGTCCTCCATAGAAAGTTAAGAAAGAGTTAGTAATGTGTTACAGAGGACAGAAAGTGAAC
Source organism: Ranitomeya variabilis (assembly GCF_051348905.1). Taxonomy (NCBI): domain Eukaryota; kingdom Metazoa; phylum Chordata; class Amphibia; order Anura; family Dendrobatidae; genus Ranitomeya; species Ranitomeya variabilis. The sequence goes on from NC_135239.1 coordinate 23,118,290, forward strand.
CCGTAGGGGTTAGGTAGTGAGTCCTCCTAGGAGCCATACGTAGATGGCTCAAAGCTTCTAAAACTGAAAGTATGTTATGTCCTATACTATGTATAGCAGTTGAAAAGGCAGTAGGTCCTGGCTGAACGGGACGGTCCTGTAACAGAAAGGAGAGGCAGTAGGTCTGGTGCCGATAGGACAGGCGGTCCTGCAGACTCAAAGAAGGAGAATGAAAAAGTTAACTTACCTTATAATGTGATTATAGGAAGGCCTTTGGTGGATACAGAGTGTATGTCCTTAAGGGCGATGTTAAAATGTTATTCAGCAGTTTTTTCACTTAGTAGAATACCCGGTTGGGTAACAGGAGTTATTTATAGCCTGTAATTTATAATGTTTTAATATTTAACCATGTTTTGTAACGTTCAAGTGTCCTCACCTCCCATAAAGGGAAGCTCTGTTCAAGTATACTTATTATTTGCACTCAACAAAATTGTATGTCTTTTTGCTAAACTTGTATTGTTGTTTTCTTCCCAGTCCCGGAGTACTGTGTTTAACCAGGGGGGAGTGCAGCGCCCCAGAGTCCTGGTCGTTGCAGTACTGAGGCTCCGCCACTATGGGGAGCTATGGTGCGTCCGATGGCACTGAAGGAGTTCATCTGACCAGGTATCACAGACACCAATACATTTCACAGCCGGGCCTCCGGGGGGAGCTAAGGGTTCTATTCATTAGGCCACTCCCCACCATAGTGGGTAAACTGGGGGTCAGGCAGGAAGTTAGATTAGAAAGCTGACTGGATTGGACGAAGCAACACCTAGTGGCAGAGGGTGTTGTGGAGGAAGAGACAGTAGGGTCTCTGTCAGGGGTGGGATCCTGACAGAGGCTTGGCATTGAAAAGAACGTAACGGGTCCGCGCCAGCTCCGGGAAGCGGCGGGACCCAAGAAAGGACTAGAAGCGAGATAGATTGTGCTGAGTGAGAAACGAGATCAAGCAATAGGAGAATTCCAGTAGGGGTCGTGCTGTAAGACCGGAGCAACACCCTACTGAGGCGCACTACCGGTGGCCGGAATGCCGAGGGAGTATTATAACATTCAGCTTCAAGCAATACTCTAAACAGCGGCAGGACAGTCAGTCTCAGGCGGGCTGTCTAACTCAAATCACCTATGAAGTCTTGGGAGGCAATTGCGGGAGAGGGGCGTCTCTAGGGTCCCGGAAGAACTCCAGGCCTATCCGACAAACGGGTGCCGTTCTAACTGTAACATCAGGAAGGGACAGAAGATTAGAAGAACATCATTTAATCGAGTTGTGAGGGAACTTAAGAAACAGACACAACGGTTGTGGGGTACTTTCCGTAAGCACAGCAGGGGAGGACTACAACACATAGCGCTAAGAAGGAAGGCACCGATTTCCACCTGTGAAGTGAACTCTGGAGGTGCCATTGGACCGGCCGGACTTGCGCAGCCTGGTGAACCGTATTCTGGACTGAGGACTCAGAGATCTCCAGTAAAGAGGTAAAGAGACTGCAACCTGGTGTCCTCGTTATTTACCGCGACCTGCACCCCACAACTGCATCGTTACAACACCACTTATTGCACCGGACGTCCCCCACTGACAGACAGGGCCACGGACCGGGTCTAGCCACCGTGACAAGCCCAGGACTGAGACCCAGAGGCCCGGCTCCGGGTACCCCTCGGCCCTGCGGCGGTGTGGGGGCGCTCCAAACTTGGCGTCACGAACAGGATCTACTTAAGCCTGAAGAATCGGGTCATGTGTGCCTTGGGACTGTGATTTACTGTGCTTGGACTGTACTTTATTGCAAGAACTGTGCTGCGCCATTTACCGCCAAAATCCGCCGCCATTACAGCGCTGAGGAGAGCGCAGGAAGAGAAGAGGGGCGTGGAGTGGGCGTAGGAAAGCTGGAGAGCGCGAAAAACAATGGCCGCCCAGTCTAAATATTTCTGCACGGTGAGGACGTGTCCGTCAGCGGCAGAGATCCGCCTCCTAATCCTCAATGGAGGGCGAAGACCGAGAAAACGACACCGCCCACAAAGGAGAGAGCGGGAAAGAGACCAGGAAGCGACCCACGTGGAGGACGCCATGGCCAGCAGCTCTGAACCCGACAGTGGGGTTGAAGTGGAAATCTCCCCCGACTACCCGGATGAGCACCGCAGCCCGTCTTCCGTGGACAACACCAGATTCCTGAGGGCCGAGATGGAGGACTTATTCAACCAACTTCTCCAACTGAATGTGAGGGCCCAGGCTCCGCGCTTAGTGGTGCCGGCAGAGAGTTCCCGGACATCGGAGACCTCACCGGAGGAACCAGCGGGACCTGTCGCGGAAAGTGAACTCGCACCGGTTGGTGAGTCCGCCGATCCTGCCCCGCCAGCAGAGGGTGTGTTAGTGGGCCCCGTTGCAGCGCCCCCTCCCCCTGGGACTCATAAGCTCCAACGTCTGTTGCCCTGGGAGGAAGCTACGGGCATGGAACATCGTATGAAGGCCCCGATCACACCAATCACCCTGTCCTGCGAGGCCCGTGCGGAGCGCACGGTATACCGCTGGGTGAACCCCGGACCCGACCTCATGGGATTCCCCGGGGTGGAGACGCGGGAAGGGGAGATGGTGCAGGCCCTGAGCTGGGAGACATACCAGGCCCAGCTGGAACAGCAATGGAAGGAAGAGGACGAGGCGTACCGGGCTGGGATGGAGGCTTACCATCAGAAGGACCTGGCAGTAAAGGATCGGGCCCGCAAGGACCCCATCGCTCACCAGGCCCCGCGCAGGCAGGGCATCGTCACCACCTTTAAGCTCCGAGGAGGCTGGGGCTTTATTAAAGAACCGGGGTTATACGCGGAGGTCTTTGTTAACCGCCGGGACGTTGAGTCGCACCTCAGGGAGGGCCACCCCGATCGAGACCTCTACCCGGGAGACAGTGTCATCTACACCAGACATTTCGGGGAGAAGGGGTGGTTCGCTCTGAATGTGTGCAAGAAGAGGCCAATGGAACCCCCGCCCAAGGTGCCGGAAAAACCGGCCCCTGTAGCCAAAGTGTCCCCGTGTGACCGGTCTGTGGCCACCTTGGTCACCCCCACCTGTACACTAACGGAAACTGTGACCTGCAGTCTGGCCACCACCACCACCACTGTAGTGGCCACGGAGGCGCCTCCTCGAGTGACCGGTGTTCCTGCTGTGCCAGCACAGAGAGAAGTGGGAACACAGACCTTTATCACCGCACACGACCTGGTTGTGCAACAGACCCGAACCCATGGGGTGTACCTGGCAGCGGGAGTGGACCTGGAACCTGGACTGCAGGGGTTCACCCGCCAGGTGGCGCCTCGTGAGAGATTCTGAGAATGAGTAAGCATGAATGCTTTAAAAATGTAAATAGTTCTTCGTTAACTGTTTGTTTCCTGATTGTTTGCTGCTAAACCCGTCCAGGGTAATTCTTATGGATCCCTCTGCTGACCCGGGATCCTTCTTGTTTGTTTATTTTTCCTCAAGTTTGCACGAGTTGAAAGAACTGCAGTAATCATGGACCGTGCATGATACAAACTCTTCTTTGTAAATAGTTTACACCTTCTTAAGGGTGTTTCCTACTGGTTTTACTTAAAGACTCTTTGTGAAGATACCATACCGGAGCTTTTGCTGAGAAAGGACTGGTAGCTAGAGAACAAATGCTACCTCCTAAAGACTTGGTCCCCTCTTAAAGGGGATGTTCACGTGTTGCACTTAAAGAAATGGTATTGCTTTAAGACTGATAGATAGCAATGATGTTTGATAAGAGAAAATGATGATACTTACATGTAAAAGTTATATGTATCCAACTGGTTAACTGTAAAGAAATGCTGATAATGTTCCTTAGAAGAAAGATTGAGAGACAGAAGGAAGGTGCAGTAGGCCCCTAGGGGTAGACAGAATGTCCTGCATAGTCGGAAGTAAGAAAGTATTAATGAAGGTTGATGATCTAAGAAGAAAGTTGATAAAGTTGATAAGAAAATGGGGATAGAAGGTAAACCCTGAGTCCTCCATAGAAAGTTAAGAAAGAGTTAGTAATGTGTTACAGAGGACAGAAAGTGAACCCGTAGGGGTTAGGTAGTGAGTCCTCCTAGGAGCCATACGTAGATGGCTCAAAGCTTCTAAACCTGAAAGTATGTTATGTCCTATACTATGTATAGCAGTTGAAAAGGCAGTAGGTCCTGGCTGAACGGGACGGTCCTGTAACAGAAAGGAGAGGCAGTAGGTCTGGTGCCGATAGGACAGGCGGTCCTGCAGACTCAAAGAAGGAGAATGAAAAAGTTAACTTACCTTATAATGTGATTATAGGAAGGCCTTTGGTGGATACAGAGTGTATGTCCTTAAGGGCGATGTTAAAATGTTATTCAGCAGTTTTTTCACTTAGTAGAATACCCGGTTGGGTAACAGGAGTTATTTATAGCCTGTAATTTATAATGTTTTAATATTTAACCATGTTTTGTAACGTTCAAGTGTCCTCACCTCCCATAAAGGGAAGCTCTGTTCAAGTATACTTATTATTTGCACTCAACAAAATTGTATGTCTTTTTGCTAAACTTGTATTGTTGTTTTCTTCCCAGTCCCGGAGTACTGTGTTTAACCAGGGGGGAGTGCAGCGCCCCAGAGTCCTGGTCGTTGCAGTACTGAGGCTCCGCCACTATGGGGAGCTATGGTGCGTCCGATGGCACTGAAGGAGTTCATCTGACCAGGTATCACAGACACCAATACATTTCACAGCCGGGCCTCCGGGGGGAGCTAAGGGTTCTATTCATTAGGCCACTCCCCACCATAGTGGGTAAACTGGGGGTCAGGCAGGAAGTTAGATTAGAAAGCTGACTGGATTGGACGAAGCAACACCTAGTGGCAGAGGGTGTTGTGGAGGAAGAGACAGTAGGGTCTCTGTCAGGGGTGGGATCCTGACAGAGGCTTGGCATTGAAAAGAACGTAACGGGTCCGCGCCAGCTCCGGGAAGCGGCGGGACCCAAGAAAGGACTAGAAGCGAGATAGATTGTGCTGAGTGAGAAACGAGATCAAGCAATAGGAGAATTCCAGTAGGGGTCGTGCTGTAAGACCGGAGCAACACCCTACTGAGGCGCACTACCGGTGGCCGGAATGCCGAGGGAGTATTATAACATTCAGCTTCAAGCAATACTCTAAACAGCGGCAGGACAGTCAGTCTCAGGCGGGCTGTCTAACTCAAATCACCTATGAAGTCTTGGGAGGCAATTGCGGGAGAGGGGCGTCTCTAGGGTCCCGGAAGAACTCCAGGCCTATCCGACAAACGGGTGCCGTTCTAACTGTAACATCAGGAAGGGACAGAAGATTAGAAGAACATCATTTAATCGAGTTGTGAGGGAACTTAAGAAACAGACACAACGGTTGTGGGGTACTTTCCGTAAGCACAGCAGGGGAGGACTACAACACATAGCGCTAAGAAGGAAGGCACCGATTTCCACCTGTGAAGTGAACTCTGGAGGTGCCATTGGACCGGCCGGACTTGCGCAGCCTGGTGAACCGTATTCTGGACTGAGGACTCAGAGATCTCCAGTAAAGAGGTAAAGAGACTGCAACCTGGTGTCCTCGTTATTTACCGCGACCTGCACCCCACAACTGCACCGTTACAACACCACTTATTGCACCGGACGTCCCCCACTGACAGACAGGGCCACGGACCTGTTGTGAAATTGGATTCTGGGCTCCCCCGGTGGCCACTTGTGGAATTTAACTTGTGTGCATCATCCCCTCTGTTCACCTGCTCCTATCAGGATGTGGGAGTCGCTATATAACCTTGCTCCTCTGTCAGTTTCATGCCGGTCAACAATGTAATCAGTAGTCTTTCTGTGCATGTTCCTGCTACTAGACAACTCCCAGCTAAGTTGGACTTTTGTCCTTGTGTGTTTTTGCATTTTGTTCCTGTTCACAGCTGCTGTTTCGTTACTGTGTCTGGAAAGCTCTTGTGAGCGGAAATTGCCACTCTGGTGTTATGAGTTAATGCTAGAGTCTTAAAGTAATTTCTGGATGGTGTTTTGATAGGGTTTTCTGCTGACCATGAAAGTGCCCTTTCTGTCTTCATGCTATCTAGTAAGCGGACCTCGATTTTGCTAAACCTATTTTCATACTTCGTTTGTCATTTCATCTTAAATCACCGCCAATATATGTGGGGGCCTCTGTCTGCCTTTTGGGAAAATTTCTCTAGAGGTGAGCCAGGACTGTCTTTTCCTCTGCTAGGATTAGGTAGTTCTCCGGCTGGCGCTGGGCATCTAGGGATAAAAAAACGTAGGCATGCTACCCGGCCACTTCTAGTTGTGCGGCAGGTTTAGTTCATGGTCAGTATAGTTTCCATCTTCCAAGAGCTAGTTCTCATATATGCTGGGCTATGTTCTCTCGCCATTGAGAATCATGACAGTTTGACCGGCCCAAAAAAGGGTTAAATTACTGGCTGAGAAAGGAGAGAAAAAAGAAGTCTGCTACAATTTTTTTTTTTTTTTTTTTTTTCCCTCTAGTTCTGAGTGTGCTCTTAATTGAATCACTTGCTAGTCTGCCTATACTGCAGCCTTCCTCTCTTCCTCTCCTTCTAATCCTTGAATGGCTCTGTGTTCACCTGTTTCAAATGGATCTTCAGAGTGTAGCTACAGGTTTGAATAATCTCGCCACAAAGGTACAAAATTTGCAAGATTTTGTTGTTCATGCACCTATGTCTGAGCCTAGAATTCCTTTGCCTGAATTCTTCTCGGGGAATAGATCTCACTTTCAAAATTTTAAAAATAATTGCAAATTGTTTTTGTCCCTGAAGTCTCGCTCTGCCGGAGACCCTGCACAGCAGGTCAGGATTGTAATTTCCTTGCTCCGGGGCGACCCTCAAGACTGGGCTTTTGCATTGGCACCAGGGGATCCTGCGTTGCTCAATGTGGATGCGTTTTTTCTGGCCTTGGGGTTGCTTTATGAGGAACCTCATTTAGAGCTTCAGGCGGAAAAGGCCTTGATGTCCTTGTCTCAGGGGCAAGATGAAGCTGAAATATACTGCCAAAAATTCCGCAAATGGTCTGTGCTTACTCAGTGGAATGAGTGCGCCCTGGCGGCGATTTTCAGAGAAGGTCTCTCTGATGCCATTAAGGATGTTATGGTGGGGTTCCCTGTGCCTGCGAGTCTGAATGAGTCCATGACGATGGCTATTCAGATCGATAGGCGTCTGCGGGAGCGCAAACCTGTGCACCATTTGGCGGTGTCTACTGAGAAAACGCCAGAAAATATGCAATGTGATAGAATTCTGTCCAGAAGCGAGCGGCAGAATTTTAGACGAAAAAATGGGTTGTGCTTCTATTGTGGTGATTCAACTCATGTTATATCAGCATGCTTTAAGCGTACTAAGAAGCCTGACAAGTCTGTTTCAATTAGCACTTTACAGTCTAAGTTTATTCTATCTGTGACCCTGATTTGTTCTTTGTCATCTATTACCGCGGACGCCTATGTCGACTCTGGCGCTGCTTTGAGTCTTATGGATTGGTCCTTTGCCAAACGCTGTGGGTATGATTTGGAGCCATTGGAGGCTCCTATACCTCTGAAAGGGATTGACTCCACCCCATTGGCTAGTAATAAACCACAATACTGGACACAAGTGACTATGCGTGTTAATCCGGATCACCAGGAGGTTATTCGCTTTCTGGTGCTGTATAATCTACATGATGTTTTGGTGCTGGGATTGCCATGGCTGCAATCTCATAACCCAGTCCTCGACTGGAGAGCTATGTCTGTGTTAAGCTGGGGATGTAAAGGAACTCATAGGGTCGTACCTTTGGTTTCCATTTCATCATCTATTCCCTCTGAGATTCCTGAATTCTTGTCTGACTTTCGTGACGTTTTTGAAGAACCCAAGGTTGGTTCACTACCTCCGCACCGGGAGTGCGATTGTGCCATAGACTTGATCCCGGGTAGTAAATACCCTAAGGGTCGTTTATTTAATCTGTCTGTGCCTGAACACGCTGCTATGCGAGAATATATAAAGGAGTCCTTGGAAAAGGGACATATTCGTCCTTCGTCATCTCCCTTAGGAGCCGGTTTTTTCTTTGTGTCTAAGAAAGACGGCTCTTTGAGGCCGTGTATTGATTATCGACTTTTGAATAAAATCACGGTTAAATATCAATATCCGTTACCACTGCTTACTGATTTGTTTGCTCGTATAAAGGGGGCCAAGTGGTTCTCTAAGATTGATCTCCGTGGGGCGTATAATTTGGTGCGAATCAAGCAGGGGGATGAGTGGAAAACCGCATTTAATACGCCCGAGGGCCATTTTGAGTATTTGGTGATGCCTTTTGGTCTTTCAAATGCCCCTTCAGTCTTCCAGTCCTTTATGCATGACATTTTCCGCGATTATTTGGATAAATTTATGATTGTGTATCTGGATGATATTCTGATTTTTTCGGATGACTGGGACTCTCATGTCCAGCAGGTCAGGAGGGTTTTTCAGGTTTTGCGGTCTAATTCCTTGTGTGTGAAGGGTTCTAAGTGTGTTTTTGGGGTTCAGAAGATTTCCTTCTTGGGATACATTTTTTCCCCCTCTTCCATCGAGATGGATCCTGTCAAGGTTCAGGCTATTGGTGATTGGACGCAACCCTCTTCTCTTAAGAGTCTTCAGAAATTTTTGGGCTTTGCTAACTTTTATCGTCGATTTATTGCTGGTTTTTCTGATGTTGTAAAACCATTGACTGATTTGACTAAGAAGGGTGCTGATGTTGCTGATTGGTCCCCTGATGCTGTGGAGGCCTTTCGGGAGCTCAAGCGCCGCTTTTCTTCCGCCCCAGTGTTGCGTCAGCCTGATGTTGCTCTTCCTTTTCAGGTTGAGGTCGACGCTTCTGAAATCGGAGCTGGGGCGGTGTTGTCGCAGAGAAGTTCCGACTGCTCCGTGATGAGACCTTGTGCTTTTTTTTCCCGTAAATTTTCGCCCGCCGAGCGGAATTATGATATTGGGAATCGGGAGCTTTTGGCCATGAAGTGGGCTTTTGAGGAGTGGCGTCACTGGCTTGAGGGGGCCAGACATCAGGTGGTGGTATTGACTGACCACAAAAATTTAATTTACCTTGAGTCTGCCAGGCGCCTGAATCCTAGACAAGCGCGCTGGTCGTTGTTTTTCTCTCGGTTTAATTTTGTGGTGTCTTACCTACCGGGTTCTAAGAATGTTAAGGCGGATGCCCTTTCTAGGAGTTTTGAGCCTGACTCCCCTGGTAATTCTGAGCCCACAGGTATCCTTAAAGATGGAGTGATATTGTCTGCCGTTTCTCCAGACCTGCGGCGGGCCTTGCAGGAGTTTCAGGCGGATAGACCTGATCGTTGCCCACCTGGTAGACTGTTTGTTCCTGATGATTGGACCAGTAGAGTCATCTCTGAGGTTCATTCTTCTGCGTTGGCAGGTCATCCTGGAATCTTTGGTACCAGGGATTTGGTGGCAAGGTCCTTCTGGTGGCCTTCCCTGTCACGAGATGTGCGAGGCTTTGTGCAGTCTTGTGACGTTTGTGCTCGGGCCAAGCCTTGTTGTTCTCGGGCTAGTGGATTGTTGTTGCCCTTGCCTATCCCGAAGAGGCCTTGGACGCACATCTCGATGGATTTTATTTCGGATCTGCCTGTTTCTCAGAAGATGTCTGTCATCTGGGTGGTGTGTGACCGTTTCTCTAAGATGGTCCATCTGGTTCCCTTGCCTAAGTTGCCTTCTTCTTCCGAGTTGGTTCCTCTGTTTTTTCAAAATGTTGTTCGTTTGCATGGTATTCCGGAGAATATCGTTTCTGACAGAGGGACCCAATTCGTGTCTAGATTTTGGCGGGCATTCTGTGCTAGGATGGGCATAGATTTGTCTTTTTCGTCTGCTTTCCATCCTCAGACTAATGGCCAGACCGAGCGGACTAATCAGACCTTGGAGACATATTTGAGGTGTTTTGTGTCTGCGGATCAGGATGATTGGGTTGCTTTTTTGCCTTTGGCGGAGTTCGCCCTCAATAATCGGGCCAGCTCTGCCACCTTGGTGTCCCCGTTTTTCTGTAATTCGGGGTTTCATCCTCGATTTTCCTCCGGTCAAGTGGAATCTTCGGATTGTCCTGGAGTGGATGCTGTGGTGGAGAGGTTGCATCAGATTTGGGGGCAGGTGGTGGACAATTTGAAGTTGTCCCAGGAGAAGACTCAGCTTTTTGCCAACCGCCGTCGTCGTGTTGGTCCTCGGCTTTGTGTTGGGGACTTGGTGTGGTTGTCTTCTCGTTTTGTCCCTATGAGGGTTTCTTCTCCTAAGTTTAAGCCTCGGTTCATCGGCCCGTACAAGATATTGGAGATTCTTAACCCTGTGTCCTTCCGTTTGGACCTCCCTGCATCCTTTTCGATTCATAATGTTTTTCATCGGTCATTGTTGCGCAGGTATGAGGTACCAGCTGTGCCTTCCGTTGAGCCTCCTGCTCCGGTGTTGGTTGAGGGTGAGTTGGAGTACGTTGTGGAAAAGATCTTGGACTCTCGTGTTTCCAGACGGAAACTCCAGTATCTGGTCAAATGGGAGGGATACGGTCAGGAGGATAATTCTTGGGTCACTGCCTCTGATGTTCATGCCTCCGATCTTGTCCGTGCCTTTCATAGGGCTCATCCTGATCGCCCTGGTGGTTCTGGTGAGGGTTCGGTGCCCCCTCCTTGAGGGGGGGGTACTGTTGTGAAATTGGATTCTGGGCTCCCCCGGTGGCCACTTGTGGAATTTAACTTGTGTGCATCATCCCCTCTGTTCACCTGCTCCTATCAGGATGTGGGAGTCGCTATATAACCTTGCTCCTCTGTCAGTTTCATGCCGGTCAACAATGTAATCAGTAGTCTTTCTGTGCATGTTCCTGCTACTAGACAACTCCCAGCTAAGTTGGACTTTTGTCCTTGTGTGTTTTTGCATTTTGTTCCTGTTCACAGCTGCTGTTTCGTTACTGTGTCTGGAAAGCTCTTGTGAGCGGAAATTGCCACTCTGGTGTTATGAGTTAATGCTAGAGTCTTAAAGTAATTTCTGGATGGTGTTTTGATAGGGTTTTCTGCTGACCATGAAAGTGCCCTTTCTGTCTTCATGCTATCTAGTAAGCGGACCTCGATTTTGCTAAACCTATTTTCATACTACGTTTGTCATTTCATCTTAAATCACCGCCAATATATGTGGGGGCCTCTGTCTGCCTTTTGGGAAAATTTATCTAGAGGTGAGCCAGGACTGTCTTTTCCTCTGCTAGGATTAGGTAGTTCTCCGGCTGGCGCTGGGCATCTAGGGATAAAAAAACGTAGGCATGCTACCCGGCCACTTCTAGTTGTGCGGCAGGTTTAGTTCATGGTCAGTATAGTTTCCATCTTCCAAGAGCTAGTTCTCATATATGCTGGGCTATGTTCTCTCGCCATTGAGAATCATGACACGGACCGGGTCTAGCCACCGTGACAACCCCAGGACTGAGACCCAGAGGCCCGGCTCCGGGTACCCCTCGGCCCTGCGGCGGTGTGGGGGCGCTCCAGATGGATGGATAGAAAGATGGATGGAAGGATGGATGGATAAATGGAAGAATGGCTGGAAGGATAGATGGAAGGATGGATGGAAGGATGTATGGATGGATGGGTGAATGGACAGTGCATATTCTGTGTCCTCAATACCAGTATTGTGGGAGAATAAAGTTATGGCCTCACTTGTCCATTTGTAAGGGCACAGATAATCTACATGGAACATTCAGTAACTGTGTAAAATATTCACTTTGTATTCAGACTTCACGTGTCACGTGCATCCCCTGCTAGTTCATGCTCTGTACCAAACGCGCTGTAGCATTTTGTGACAAACCCTTAATATCTGGAACTGTGGCTGGGCATGCTGGACACTAGAATATGTGCCCCAATGTATAGGAGGGAACACGGGGCAGGATATGGATAGATTATTTTCCTGCTCATTGCAGATGACGATGAAAAGTTTACTTTCTCTAAAATGATCTTTTCAGAGCTGAACTCTCAGGAAACGTCTCTGCATATTATCTGGAAATCAGTAGTAACGAGCATTGTGATGACTTCTCCATCTGCAGAACAGTGTGCGCAGCTCTGTTGTGTGTTGTGAAAATAGTCACCCATGCCACATGCTGATAAATGCCAGATTACTGCAGGTGTCAGATTAATGGAGGTGTCAGATTAATGAAGGTGTCAGATTTATAACACTGTAAGGAGCTGTAACAACAATGTATAATTCTCCGTAATCCCCAGGAAAAGGACGATAACAATAGACGCTTTTTTATAGTGGTTTTCCACTCCGCAGGCTTTATTTCTAATGTTCACTTCTCTCTGAACTAGTGGGTAGAGAGTAGCTTTTATGACGTCTCTCATGCACAACACTCACAGACATGGAGGATTCCTGCTCTACTGTCTCTATGTAGCACATGTTTAGAAGCAGCAATGTGAAGCATATGATGCAGTACTGAGCAGTGTAGCTGCGAATCCAGCACAGTTTGTGTTTTTTTACCTCTCTCCCACTTCTCAGCCTCTTTCCCTCGCCATGAACTTTAATAGAAGCTGGAATCTGATTCCTCAGTGAACTGACAGTCTGTCTTGTTTTGGCTGAGAATGAATTATCAGATTTTCAGTGTGACTGATGGCTACAGTAGGCAGATGGAGGGAGAAAAGAGTCTCATAAGTGGAGAAAGAAGCATATTTCTCTGATAAAATAGTTTACAAATTTTCTTATTGATTTATGCAGAGTTTACTGAAATGATAGAAATCGTCCCATCCAAGGTGGAAAAGGGGGGTCATGTTCTACCAATAACAGAGGATTAGTCTCATGTTGGAATACCCCTTTAAACACAAGGGAACAGCTGTCAGGCGGCATCCGCTTCACTTTCCTTTCCAAATTAAGGGCTGGTGCAGACGACCATAGTTTTGGTCTGAGTGCGATCCCTCAAGACATCGGATCACACAAGGACCAATGTCAGTCTATGAGCCTGTGCACACGTAATGTGGACGAGGGACGGCCACAGGACCAGGGGCACAGCGGCAATCAGCAGACACCTGCAAACATAAGATAATATACAGTCATATAAATATTTACTAACCAGTTTATAAAACAAAGGAAAGGATGGAAGGTAAACAGTATAAACAACAACTACGATGACAGCAGTTACTCTAAATAACAGCGGCTAAGTATACCCAGGTACAGCTAACAGAATAAACAGTTATGTGCGAGCAAAATACATGCGGTTAACCCTTTCTATGCATAAATCCATTAAAAAAAACAGTGTTGTGCTAAGTAATTGCCTATTCGGAGCAGTTTCTGAAGTGTCTGTAACACAAGAGGCCTGTTCTAACTATCTAGACCTCTATAAAGTTATTTATATATGCTACTACATATTCAGATGTAAGATGGTACCGGTACGTCCTGAGACTGAAGTAGAAGGGTCCTTGCCGGGCTGAGTCCCGAATAATCAGAAACGCTGACTTGAAGCTCTTAGAGAATTCCGATCTCTCCAACGCTCTTAGTGAATGCCAATCTTTCCAATGCTCTTATAAATAAGGCCTCATGTGGCCTAGCCCAAGATGCTGTGTTCTTTGTTGTCCTCACTGAGTCAGCTCATGTCAAGCCGAGCATCGCGTCCCAGCATCACCAAAAACAGATCCAGAGTCGCACCACTCTATCCAGACCTTTTTCCAGCTTCATTCCCCCCTTAAAATCCCCAAGCAACAGTCACCAACTGCTAAAGCCCCATGCTGCAACTCCGGCCTCTCCGCTGCCCCCTTCTGGCAAAATCATATATTACATCACAAATAGCCAACAATACAGTAAACTGTAATTAACCCTTGCACATACTGTATGTCTGAATTTTTTCTTTGCACAAGGACACTGCACCCAACTCCTGGACACCTCGGAAAGTCTGAGGGTCTGCACCATGGAACATTCCCGTGTGACCCTGCGGAGCGTTATCCTAGTAGTCAGTATTATTTGTCCTGGCGTCACAACTAAGGCAGAGGCCAAAGAAGAAGAATTGAGAATCCAGCCGTCAGATCTCCATGATGGCAGATGGAATAAACTTTACGTTAGTCGTAATGATCCCCATCACATGGTTGATTTAGTAATGTGTCACCTGCATCCACCCCTGACCTCATGGGCCACGCTCTACCCGGGACCATGTTACCGATGGAATGACATTTTTTAGTTACAGCATTAATAAATGGTATTTTACTGTTCCCAGGAAAGCTCAGGATATTTGCTGTATTCCAGCCACGGTCGCGGCTTTGATGGCTCCATATGTTCTGCAGATTCTTCTTTAATTAATACCAAAATCTCGGTTAATAATGTCGGCATTTCATGGAATATTTGGGTTTGGCAATTAGTCACGTAGACAATTGAAGTCTCCTGGACTGGGACGTTTGTCATGGGAAAGACTTGGCTTTATACACATAATTATGGGACCGGTCTGGAGCAGATCATGGCGGCCTTTCAAGAGGAGGTTACGGCTATTGAAACACAGGCGACGCTCCTGGAACTCAGTCATATGTAAAAGAGAGGGGGCCATAACAAAAATCTTCCAGGAAAGTTGCGCCCAGGAGATTTTCACACTTTTTCTAGCGTTTGGGAGGTCTGCCTTTTTTTGGGGAGTGCACCAAATGTTCCAGGTGGGGTCATAACATGTAGAATAGGTGCAGTCGTTGGAATTGCACTATAGGTTCTCTTGGCCCATATGTGAAGACCAATGCTATGAAAGACCTGTGGTAGTTGGGGGCCCTGTTGGATGTTTTGCATTAGGGCCCACAAGTTACGACACTGGTTGCACTAATGGTTAGAAAGCATCGGTCATGCCCCTAAGGATGTTAGAAGGCATAACTAACACATAGGAGGTGCACAAGTAGGAGTCACATCCAAGCCCTGGTGCCTTAGAGGCTCCTAATGTCCATACACTGCTTGAGGCGCCATTGTATGAATGGCACATTAGGGGCCCTGTTGAAGATTTTATATCGGGCCCCAGGAGCCCCTACACTGTGAATGGACCATTATAAAGCATCAGGCCTTACTGTGCTGGGCGAATAAAGGTGTGATTATATTCTGCTCCCAATGTGGTTGCATAACTCCGTGTATCCCTCTTTCTCAGTGTCACAGATGGGTACAAACCTCGGGGGACGCAGCAGTGAGGTTATTGTGTGCGCGCCCAAAGGACAGAGCGTTCCAGGCTAACGCCAAGGAACAAAATTATTCTAAAAAGAGGGAAAACAAAGTGTTGACCTCATTTCACACGGGGAATGAATACCATCTGCACTGAGCCTCAGATGCTGGAAAACTTTCTCTTAACCCATTCTCTGTCCGCATTCAAGCAAGAGCAAGAGCTCCAGCGCTTAGTTAAGATGCAGCGCGCGATGCCAGCAAAGTGCACCGAGAGCAATGACATCACCGGCAGTTAACCTTCCCCGGCACAGAGATATGTGTGAGCGAAAACCAAGAGCTATCCAGGCAGGAGACGAGCTCCGAAAAGATTCTGCTACACGTAAAGTGACCTGAGGCACAACTACACCAAAATCCTAGAAATGACGAAGAGGCTGAAAATCCCCCACCGAGTCATAATAACTGGGCTTCAAGAACATGAGGTCTGGGGGCTGATTGAAGGCTTCTTTTACCAAAGGTCTAACCTGCATGTGAAATAGAGGTGAAGTCGTCATCACTTGAAACTTAACGGCTCTATAAGGTTAAGGATTGGCTAGGCTCACCTGGTGAGGTGGCGCCTCTAAGCCTTAGGTCCAGGTGGGCACTTGGACCCCAGGTGTTGATGCAGTGAGCAGGACGGCATGTGGGTAGCCAGGGTTTGGCACAAAGAATCTCTGGAGCAGCATAATGGCTGAAGTGGAAGCCAGCAGGGGTGAATACAAGCACAAACACAAAAAGCACAGATGGGGAGCACACCAAACATTGGGCTAGAGTCTCAATCTCTGTGTCTAAATGGGCCTTATATAGATCTAAGCAGAGGATGTCACTGATCCACACTGGGCAACTAGCAAAACCTGACGTGGAGCACAACAGAGGGCAGCGGACCCAGAGGAAGAGAACGGAGCTCAGGATACATGGGACATGTGTGTAGTAGGATAAAGCTGCAGACCCTTATAGTGGACCAACCAAGCAATAATAAATGTTGACCATCTTCTTGGAAGCTGCACTCCATTCCTATGCTCTTTTATATTGCCATACTTTGAAACACCAGAGTATACGCACAGTAATCCTTTGACTCAGCGGTCGGTCCATGGAACTGGAACAACAAGATAAGAAGCTCTTGGTGAGAGCAACAGTAATGGTTACAGTTGGCATTCTGGTAATTGGCGCTACTCTAAGGCTGGTTTCACACGACCATTTAAAAAAAAAAATTGTCTTAGTTTTTTCTCAAGAAAACTGTGATAATTTGCTTTCTCATTTGTCATCCGTGTTCAATGTGGTTTTATACAGCAGAAGAAATCGAAAATTTACAAGACTAAACACAGTTTCCTATGTTATTGCAATGTGTCCGTAGAAATCAGACGCTATACGGTGGCTCCGTACGGAATCTGATTTTTTGTGTTCATCCATAGCCTTGAATGGTCGAGTTTCCATGGAAGGAACCAGTGCAGGCTGCAATTTTTTTCATGCGCAGATTTGATTTGTCTTTGACTTGCTCATTTCTACCCATAGGCATTTGACCCTCAGTTATGATTGTTGAAGAGTTAACTGGACGCCTCCCCTGTTGCTCTTTGTGAATTCTCCATCCTGATAGGATTTGCAGCATTACAGGAGCTCCCATCGTCTTTCCATCCAGTCATTTTGGATGTGATTCAGAAACACTTGTAATGCTCTGATCATTTTTCACTGATCTTCCTCAATGACCTGATGGTTCCGCAGAGTGTCTTGTCCTGAAGATGAAGCAACACGAAGACGTCTTCTACATAATGAATGCTATAAAAAATTTCCTGCCAGCGTCTAGAAAACATCATGGTCTTCAGTGCCTAAAACATACAAAAATCCTCATCTTTGTGTCTTCTGGTTGGTCTTTCATTAGCTCTCATGGTCCAGTGTTGGACTCCTTACGACTGCCAGTAAACTTGGGGTCCAACACTCTTTCCCCAACCCAGAGAAATCCTGAAATTTCTAGCGCTACTTGCCACCAATTACCTTCTCCCAAGGTGTTCCCTTCATCCTGGTAGACTTATTCCATAAGAAATTATCTCATATTATCCCACATCCCAATGCGTCCCCTTTTTTTAACTTTTATAAACTTCCAATTAGTCGAAAGAGAATAGGAGAATCAGAGCTCTTGGAGACCCACTCTTCTCGGTTACATGTTAGCTTTATGTCTCCTTCCATTCATGTCTATGTAAAGGGACAGCGCATGTTCATCCATCCAAGAAGAGGGCAAATGGCCCCTCCACAATGCTGATGGTTCCAGAGGTCGGAGCTCCCACACTGCTCTTATGCAGCTCCTGCCTTTAGACGTGAATGTGGTCATTACAAATAAACAAATGCTCCCCCAGGTGATTCAGGTCTACTAGGACTCGTACACACTCAGGGTAAAGGGTCCTTCATCAACCATGTTGGCCATGAAGACTGGACTACCATATTAACATACAAGACCTGTCAATTAGATAAGTTACAAAAATATATATTATAAAAGTTGGGTTGATGGAGGTTTGAACACTGGAGCCACCACCATTGCTGATGAGTCCTTAGTTCCAAGACATTGGTCCGACCTCCAGACCCAACTGTTGCCAATAATGAGGTGAATAGGACATTCATGTTCCCATGTATACCAACATTGGAGTTAGTTGTATGAGGACACTTAATTCCTTTCTCCAATCCCATCCAGGTGGACCTGAGCCCTTTTGCACATGGTTTTCATAGAAATCACCCCATTTTCATTCCAAGAATTGTACCTGAAAAAAATCAGACCATTCTCAAAAATTTGGGACTGTTGGCATCTATGTGCTCCACCTTTCTAAGAGCCAATTTTAGTCCATTTTGTAATGAAACCCAATTGCAAAAATTTGCTTTAGCCCAGAATACATGCATATAAAAATGCACATAAAAAGTCTCCAAAGATACACTTATCCTGTAAGCTTGAAAAAAAATGGGGACCAAAAAACAGGAAGTAAGGGCTCCTTTGACAATAGCGGGGGTCTGATCCTCATCATTCTTTATGGATAGAAAAGTAAATCAGCTTTGCCATTATTCTGTAGCTAACAGAACAATACTGCAAAAGTGAAGAGACAAAAGTTCCCAGTAAGGAAGAAGGAGCCCCAATAACCCTAAAAAGTAAGCTTCCATCCATATCATATGAAAAAAGGGATACCAAAGGGACAATTTTTACGACTAAGAAGAAACTGTAGCACGGATATTGATTTTCTACAACAGGCAAAAGATGTTTCCGGGCGATTCAAGAGGAGGGGATACCCCCAAAGGGCTATTTCGAGTGCCTTCCAGCATGCCCGACAACAGGATAGAAGTAATCTTCTTGTTAAAAAGGTACGTGACTCCTCTCGTCCCTTGTCCTTAATTACCACCTACAATAATCAGTGGGTGGACATTCGTAAAATACTCAACAACAATTGGGATATCTTGATGAGTGAAAAAAGAATAGTGCCCTTTGTGTCAAGATCTCCATGTTTGGTAGCCAGAAGAGCCAAAAACTTGAGGGATTCATTGTGTCATAGCCATTATCAAAGACCCACCTCAAGATTAAATAGTGGCACTAGGATATATGGCTCCTACCCATGTGGCAATTGCACGATCTGCCAATATATGATAGCACAGGATGGCTACTCAGTGTCTACCTTATCTTCACAGATTCGACCCAGGGAGTTCTTTAACTGCAGATCGAAGAACATCATCTATGCGATCCTTTGTGATTGCCCAAAAATATATGTTGGACAAACGTCACAAGAACTCAGAAGACGAATACAGCAACATCTATCCAACATTTCTATGGCTCACAGAGACCGAGAGAAGAGGAAAGCCCTAACATCTGTGGCAACACACTTTCTGGATGTCCACCAGGGCAAGACGTCTGGCTTTAAAGTCATGGGACTTGAAAGTGTTAAGGACAATATCAGAGGCGGGGATATTACTAACAGCCTACTCCGCTGTGAAACGAAGTGGATATTCAACTTAAAGAGTCTGGCACCCCAGGGCCTTAACGAGGAACTGCTCTTTACGAGCTTTTATAAAAAACTATGATTGGGGGTTTTTGGGAACTAAGATATACAGTGGGGCAAAAAAGTATTTAGTCAGTCAGCAATAGTGCAAGTTCCACCACTTAAAAAGATGAGAGGCGTCTGTAATTTACATCATAGGTAGACCTCAACTATGGGAGACAAACTGAGAAAAAAAAATCCAGAAAATCACATTGTCTGTTTTTTTATCATTTTATTTGCATTTTATGGTGGAAAATAAGTATTTGATCAGAAACAAAATTTCATCTCAATACTTTGTAATATATCCTTTGTTAGCAATGACAGAGGTCAAACGTTTTCTGTAAGTCTTCACAAGGTTGCCACACACTGTTGTTGGTATTTTGGCCCATTCCTCCATGCAGATCTCCTCTAGAGCAGTGATGTTTTTGGCTTTTCACTTGGCAACACGGACTTTCAACTCCCTCCAAAGGTTTTCTATAGGGTTGAGATCTGGAGACTGGCTAGGCCACTCCAGGACCTTGAAATGCTTCTTACGAAGCCACTCCTTCGTTGCCCTGGCGGTGTGCTTTGGATCATTGTCATGTTGAAAGACCCAGCCACGTTTCATCTTCAATGCCCTTGCTGATGGAAGGAGGTTTGCACTCAAAATCTCACGATACATGGCCCCATTCATTCTTTCATGTACCCGGATCAGTCGTCCTGGCCCCTTTGCAGAGAAACAGCCCCAAAGCATGATGTTTCCACCACCATGCTTTACAGTAGGTATGGTGTTTGATGGATGCAACTCAGTATTCTTTTTCCTCCAAACACGACAAGTTGTGTTTCTACCAAACAGTTCCAGTTTGGTTTCATCAGACCATAGGACATTCTCCCAAAACTCCTCTGGATCATCCAAATGCTCTCTAGCAAACTTCAGATGGGCCCGGACATGTACTGGCTTAAGCAGTGGGACACGTCTGGCACTGCAGGATCTGAGTCCATGGTGGCGTAGTGTGTTACTTATGGTAGGCCTTGTTACATTGGTCCCAGCTCTCTGCAGTTCATTCACTAGGTCCCCCCGCGTGGTTCTGGGATTTTTGCTCACCGTTCTTGTGATCATTCTGACCCCACGGGGTGGGATTTTGCGTGGAGCCCCAGATCGAGAGAGATTATCAGTGGTCTTGTATGTCTTCCATTTTCTAATTATTGCTCCCACTGTTGATTTCTTCACTCCAAGCTGGTTGGCTATTGCAGATTCAGTCTTCCCAGCCTGGTGCAGGGCTACAATTTTGTTTCTGGTGTCCTTTGACAGCTCTTTGGTCTTCACCATAGTGGAGTTTGGAGTCAGACTGTTTGAGGGTGTGCACAGGTGTCTTTTTATACTGATAACAAGTTTAAACAGGTGCCATTACTACAGGTAATGAGTGGAGGAAAGAGGAGACTCTTAAAGAAGACGTTACAGGTCTGTGAGAGCCAGAAATCTGGATTGTTTGTTTCTGACTAAATACTTATTTTCCACCATAAAATGCAAATAAAATGATAAAAAAACAGACAATGTGATTTTCTGGGTTTTTTTTTCTCAGTTTGTCTCCCATAGTTGAGGTCTACCTATGATGTAAATTACAGACGCCTCTCATCTTTTTTAGTGGTGGAACTTGCACTATTGCTGACTGACTAAATACTTTTTTGCCCCACTGTATATTTGGTCCTCTAGTGTCATTAGACATGTACGGTTGTGTAGAGACATTGCTTTATTTATTTTTCTCTTTTGGTTCTTCTGTTTTCTCCAGCATGGATGGATTTTTTGGTAACCCAAAATGGTCTCTTGTCCTGGGCCCCTTTGTGGCAGGTAATTTGGTACCACCATTTTTTATGATGCTTGTTCAGCATCTTATACATCTATAAGAAATAAAAAGGAAGGAGGGGGAAGAGGAAGGAAAGAAAAGAAAAAAGGAAAGAAGGATATAATAATAATAATAATAATAATTTTTATTTATATAGCGCCAACATATTCCGCAGCGCTTTACAACTTATAGAGGGGACTTATACAGACAATAGACATTACAGCATAACAGAAATCACAGTTCAAAACAGATACCAGTAGGAATGAGGGCCCTGCTGCTCGCAAGCTTACAAACTATGAGGAAAAGGGGAGACACGAGAGGTGGATGGTAACAATTGCTTTAGTTATTTGGACCAGCCATAGTGTAAGGCTCGGGTGTTCATGTAAAGCTGCATGGACCAGTTAACTGCCTAAGTATGTAGCAGTACAGACACAGAGGCTATTGACTGCGTAAAGTGTATGAGAACATGATGGAGGAACGTGATTATGTTGTTGTTTTTTATTAATAGGCCACACAGGGATAATTAGGTTAATGCGTTGAGGCGGTAGGCCAATCTGAACAAATGAGTTTTTAGTGCACGCTTAAAACTGTGGGGATTGGGGATTAATTGTATTAACCTAGGTAGTGCATTCCAAAGAATCGGCGCAGCACGTGTAAAGTCTTGGAGACGGGAGTGGGAGGTTCTGATTATTGAGGATGCTAACCTGAGGTCATTAGCGGAGCGGAGGGCACGGGTAGGGTGATAGACTGAGACCAGAGAGGAGATGTAGGGTGGTGCTGAGCCATGGAGTGCTTTGGAGTGATATGTATATTATTTGTTATGGGGCATTCTACTTATTCATCTATATCTACTGTCCTGCATGCTCTTATCATGATATATTTTATTATCTTAGCGCCTTTATTTACATACGGGTCTTATGTACTAACGCAATGCATTTCAGCCTTATTCGCCAAAATGAGATACAAGATTTGGTGCTACTCTCTAAGATTTTTGTAAGCCCATTATTTCTAAATCATGTTTCCATTTTTATTGGAATCTATTAAATATAATGGCACCTCGGAGGGTCCTCTGTATTAACGTATGCGGTTTATTTATCACTGTTTTCGCTGCTAAGGTATACATCTGTGCTATGCGGCGTTTTATACATAACTTACCATTGCCTCATTTGTGATATGACAATTTTTTGTCTCGCGTTTGCTCATATACGAGTATATACATTTATTCATACGACGTTTAATATATGAGGCGTATTTGGCCATTACTTGTGCTTCCTGGAATTTTTTTTGATTATCAAGCACATTTTGGCATTTTAAAACTACTTGAGGTGCAGCACACTTGCGCATACTTATTGCCTGCCTCTCTTGTGCCCGCCGGAGCTTTGCACCTGTTCACCTGGTATACTGTGCTGTCAATCCGGGGTTTTGTATGGGCTTTTACCTGTTATAGTATCTAACGTGTACATTAGTGTTCTTCTTCCCTGCGCGTGTATTAACATCCAGACTCTGTATTTTAGGTGGTCTACTTTTAATAGAGGCTTCCGTTTAGGTGCATCGGGCTGCCCTGCATCAATAGCGGCATATTATGTTGGCTCTAGCTCAGCAATTTCGGTACTTTGTTATAGGCTAGCAGAGCTTCTGGCGCATGCGCAGTTGCACGTCCACCCGCCATCTTAGTACACCCGTTGCTGTTGCTTCAGTTCCTCATTATGTTATGACACTTCCGGTCGCTAACATAACGCTTTAATTTTTGGTACAGCTTTTTCATGTGATTTTCAGGAAAGTGGTAATGTTTATTAGCGCAGACGCACCTGCGCTCTAGTTTACCATATTTGCACATCTGTGGCCATTGCATTATCCTCCTATGTTGGTACAATACTTCCGGTGCTTGATTTGGCCCTGCAGTACTCCGTACAGCGTCATCATGTGTCCCCCGGGAAGGTTCCACGCAGCTGGTATGAATTCACGTACTTTTTCTATTTATATATATACATGGTCAAAGCATGGACATTATCTCTTTGCCCCTGACGAAGCCACACCTGTGGCGACACGCGTTGGGCCTCTGTGCCCCCCTTTTTTGACCGGCTTTACACCTCATGGGTGCTGTCTCCTGCTCCAGGCAAACTAATAGGGCGTTCTTTGACTTCCTACACCTTCCCTTTCCATTACGGTCTAGCTGACCCAGCCTTATAGGCAGGCCTGGTATGGTACTTTCTACACACTTGTATCTTCTTTATATATTCTAAGTGTGGTTAGGTATTGTTTTGCATTTCTATACTGCAAATGGGAATATTTATGGGTGCATATATTGTTTACTATTTACAGGTGTTTCTGGCATCTAAATTATTCTTCTATGGTACCAGTGATTTTTGACACTTTATACTGCATCTGGGCCTGTTATAGGTGCGGGGCCACACATTTGTACTATCTTTTTATGTATTTGACCTTTTGAGCATTATAAAGGAGATAGTAACTATACGCCTTTATACCTATGTAATATCGGAAAGGTTATAGTGATTATATGCCTGGAGAATATTGATGTACATCGTGGAGCAGCTATATTCAGTCCACATTTATATAGGTTATATATTTTTCATTTGATTATATTCTTGTATTTACATGTATATACTTTGTGGTAATAAGCCTTTATGTGGTCTTGGGGGGCATCCCCTTGTTGGGGTATGTACCTATTTTGTGGTTTTTAAGTGTTTTTAACTGTTTATGTGTCCTGTGTGACTTTAATAAAATTTGTAATTGAGTATATTAACTTTCTTCTTCTGGTGATCCCTGGTTTTGTGTATGTCTTCTTTTCTCCTTTTGACATATTCTGTAGCTAACAGAACAATTCTGCAAAAGTGAAGAGACAAAAGTTCCCAGTAAGGA
Source organism: Ranitomeya variabilis (assembly GCF_051348905.1). Taxonomy (NCBI): domain Eukaryota; kingdom Metazoa; phylum Chordata; class Amphibia; order Anura; family Dendrobatidae; genus Ranitomeya; species Ranitomeya variabilis. Next base: position 23,142,128 of record NC_135239.1, read on the forward strand.
AGAAGGAGCCCCAATAACCCTAAAAAGTATGGGACTATGGCAACACCCGTCCTGTAAGGGGCAGATGACTAAACTAAAAGCAAACGACTGGTGGAAAATCTCTGGACAAGTTCAGTAATGACAAAGCCAGGAGACCACCGACTACGACACGCACATTGACGCCCCCGCTTTATAGTTTTATGCTACATTATCCACCATTGCACCAAGAGACAATTAACCAATTATTCACGAAGAGCCCGAGAGCTAACGGCTAAACCGGGCCAAGTGACAGACGTTGGAGCAGACCTTGGCCCGGTGACAGCTTGTGTCCAGATATATGGGAAGAGACAGACTTGTCTATAGGATTTCATTAATAAGAGAAGCAGATGTGTGAACGGAGCTGAGATTTCAGCCGGTGAATTAAAATATATCTGTGATGGTGCAGGATCTGTCCCCCGTCTCCGCAGCTCTGGAAATTCATTTACTGCTGGGAATGTTTAACCGTCTACTAACTTGTCTGCACGGTCACAGTCTGTATTCTCGTGCTCCAGACTTTTGGGTGGCAAAGTTGCCCAATGCCCTGTTTCTAGTGAGTTCCCAAGAAAGAAACCTCCAGATACAAATTATTTGGAAATTGAATTGTAATTTTATGGGAGATCTCTAAAGGAATCTCCAAAACATGGCTGAGGGATTGCAATCTTTTCTTTACAGCGAATCCGATTTGCTCTGATTTTTGGAAAATCTTCTGTAGCATGTGGATAACTTTTGCTAAAATCTCATCCACTTTGCAGCATTTCTAAACCTTGTGAACCCGGCTAATGGGGGTATTATGGCATTAGGATATCCCCTAATGTTACTTGGATACTGCATGCTAGGGGAGAGTCACACGGCCATATAACTCAGACGCACATCGCAACGCAATGCTCGGACTGGCCGTCTACTCTGCCGACCCAAGCGTGAAAGCTGCATGAGAAATACATACTGTCGGGAGAGCCGCCGGCCAGTCCGAGCATTGCGTTGCGATCCTCATTCGCTGCAGTACAAACAATCAAGCAAAATTAAGACTATTTTTGGGGGATTTGTGCAAATTAAATTAAAAAATTTGGGATTCTGACTCATCCAAATTTTTCCAAAAATGTGTAACCAATTTGATTTATTATGAATCCATTTGCTCATCTCTTTGAGTATTATGTAAAATGTGTGTAGCAGAATTATCTTTTTACTATATGGCAGCCAGTGGCGTAACTTGCAAATTTTTAATAGTATTGGTCTCATATTGGCAAAAAGCACTTTTTGGGCCCCCCTAGACTGCAGGACCTAAGTGCCATAGCAACAACTGCACCTATTGTAGTTATGCTCCTGATGGCAGCATTTTGAGGGCTGATATTAGAAGAAGAAAACTGTCTAAAATGACAAATAGAGGTTTACCACGACAGAGAGGGGCCAGAAGACTGCATCATCTGATTTCACATACTCCTGCACTGATTAGAAGCACCTCACCATCATATTAAACGGTGCAGGTCTCTGCTAGCAGAGCAGGGGTTAATCTGTTCAGTGGAAAGCTCCTGGAGCTTTCCTGTTTTGATGGCCTCTGTTGTTCAGTGTTGGTCACTCCCCTCTGCTACATATAGGCGCCTCTGGCAATCAGGGATTGCCAGTGTTAGTTTTATGCTACCTGGTTTGGGAGCTGATGGCTGTTTGAGGTGTTTTGGAGTGTTTTTCAAGAGACTGTTGCGTGATGATGTGTCTGTGTGCATATCCTTGTCCTCGCCTATTAGTTTTTTCCTTCCTTTAGTTCCCGGTGTTCCACTCTGTTGTTTATGAGTACATATCTGTGTGATTGATGTTTTCATTTATCCCTGTACGTCTTTCCTTGTCAGTCTGGTTTGTGTATTCTTATACACTATACCTCCCCTGGGCGGGGGAGGGAACAGATAAAGGCTAATTTAGGAGCTCAGCAAGGCACTTGGCCCTGGTGTCATCACCATCAGAAGTGATACGGAGAGCAAGGGTGCACCTAACCTTAGGGATAGTGAAGGAGCCCCTAGCCCCAGGATATCCTGCAACAGTGCCCTGACATTAAGTCAGTCAAAAAGTATTGCAAAGCCCTGGTCCATAAAGTCCAGACGCCAGAATAAGAGTCTACGGCCATTGGACCAAACCACCTCCTACTTGAAGGAATTGGTGAAACATCAAAAGAGGCACCGGAGATGTCACAGAGCTTTTGTTCTGCAGCCATGTACTACTGACGTGACTTGATACAATATATAACCCAGGGAGGAATAGATGCGGCAGCGGCCTTCTTCCGTAATTCCATCTTTGTTGTGGACTTTCTTCTCTATGCAGGCAACAAGGAGCGAATTATGAAAATTCAATGCTTTTAATCTGACAAATGTGAACAGTTTCATGGGCCGCAGCTCAGATTATTAGCCTAGGAATTCCTGCTAATGGCATTCACGCTTGGGTAAGACAAAAAATTTCTATGTGTCAAATGAAAAGGCCCTTTCTTCTCCTTCCAATTTGCTGGCATCTCGTCAATTCTCTGAGCTGACATTCCTTAAAATATTTAATTCTGGCATGAAAATAGGATAAATCTTTCCCCATAATACGAAGTGATGATGGGAACGGAGCAGATGCTGCTATGGCGTATTGTTTTTTTAATTAAACACTTTAGAAGACTGTAATGAGCAAAAAATTCAGCTGGAAATCCACTCAGGATTAATCTGTGTTTTTCTAGGAATGTTGGAGAACTTAAATCACATATCCACATTTTATATGAGAGGATTGCGACGAGAGAAGCTTTTTTTTGCGCTTAAAGCGGTATTTTGGTAAAAAGAAGTTATCACGTATCCAAACAGTAGATTGATAACTACTATATTGGTCAGGGACCAAATGCTGAGGATCCCCCCACTGACAGAAAGAAGGGGGCGCTTCTGTCCATAATTTAAATGGAGCCTTGGTTGAGCATGCTCACAGCCACGCCATTCATTCTCTATGGGACTGCTCTATGGAGCCCAAATATAGACAAGTCCAAAAGATTTCCTCTAATGATCACTTTAGAATTGTATATCAAACTCACACGACTGTGTCCATTATCCCTGTACTGTGACATCACTGAGTTAATTATTCCTGTACTGTGACACCACAGTGTGTATTATCCCTGTACTGTGACATCACAGTGTTTATTATGGGGGGAGAGAGAAATAGGAGAAGTACTGACACAGTGTGATTTATCAGTGATGTGGTGAATCTGCATCTATCCTGCTGCATTTCAATTACAATCGCACATTTTGTTTTCCTTTATTCTTGATGCACTAGAAAGCAGAAGCAAGTTAGCACAATAGTTTTTGCATAAAGAAAAAAATCAGAAACCAGTGTCCGTCAGAGATGGAGTGCTTACTTGTTACAAGTGTATGTACTGAGTTTTTGCAGTTCTTCTGCAATCCTCTTTATGAAGGAGGGATAATTTGTTTTAAAAATATAATAGAAAATTGCTCAAAATTCAGACATTTAGCTGCGACTGACTAACTCACAAAATGTGCGTGTTGCAAGCTTTTTTTATGGCACATGTTTTCCTTGTCAAATTTTATATCTGTACATGCCACACCAATAGAGTGACCTGTTACAGGTGATAGCTTTGTGGACATGTACCTGCCATTTATTATTACCGGTACATCATTTTTGGGAATGGGGTGAATTTTGCTAAATAAAAAATTAAATATAAAAATTGTAGACATTTAACTATGTCTGTTTTTGCACACCTGTTTTACGAGTCCAATTTGAAAACCATACATCTCACATCTATACATCTATACTGCCGCCTTCTGCCATGTTTTACTTTCTATATATGCATGGTACTTACCAACCTTGCATTTCATATTATGTGATTTTTGGCAAAGGTTGAATATTTGAGGTTGAAACGATTGTCAAACGTTGATTATCGTGTTGTACAAAATATATGGTAAAAGAAAAAGTGATAATGGCAATGTACAGTGTATTGTAACAGACAAAATAACCCATATTATGGCTAAGAATGTGAAAGCCGCTAGCAGCAGCCTAAGAACCTCCTCCGCCACTGCTGCTGGTTGTCTGAACAGCACTACTAACAAACGCGGGATGCAAGTCCTTTGCGCCTGGCAAGCATGTTACTGGAAAAAGGAGGGCGCTATTGAATACATGGCAGATCACTCATCCCAGTCAAAGCAGGAGGATGTTACCTCTGACAACGACCTTATCAGTTTGATTCAGTGTCCTGCACAGAGTCAACTGCCTAATCCCAATTACTAAGAGGGATAATTTTTGGAACATTTTTTAATTTAAAAAAACTTGATATCACTGCATTTATTATCCCTGTACTTTGACATGACTGTATTTATTGTTAGCTAGACTGTGATGTTTGGTTGTTGAACATGCAGCCTAATTGTAGCAAATTATGGACAACCCTCACTATTTTTCTCTGTTTGATTGGTCTTCTGCTTAATTTCAGGGGGTAGGAAGAATTTTGGGGTCTGAGAAGTGGCACCACTGCAGAAGGAGGGTGGAGGGCGCAGTCATCTCTGAGTTCAGAGTGGAGCTGTTGTACATCAGTCCTTTACTTTTCCTAGACTTACACAACTTCTGGTCCCAGATACATTTTGCTTTTCGGGGTCTTTAACTTTTGGGCACCTGGCTTTGGATTCATGAGCCTGGAAGTCATTGTATCCATTAGTCTGACTGCTGGATAAGAACCATCTCTGTTGGGCTGATTACCCCGTACTTCCTGGGAAAATTACTTTTGTGGTAACCACAGAAATACATTGACTCCCTGACCCCCCAAACTGCTGCTCACCATAATTACTATACCGGGCACAGCCAACATGCTAAGATCATGACAAATCTAATTATGTCAATAACGCTCCATGATATTCCTGCTCTCGGGCGTCTCCTCCGAGACTTTTTTTCTGCCCTATTAAAATACATTTTGGAAAATTGATACATGAATTTCAAACAAAGGCAACAGATGTTGGTAATTTCACCAGCACTGCGGACTCTCTCCATGTGTCATGGGATATTTGTCTTCAGCGAGTCATACGCGAATTTCTCATATAGGATTGATAGCATCAAACTGAACGTACACAGGGAAGATGGACGATCTGAAAGAGAAATTTGGGCCAATAAGTCTGAGCTGTGCGGGTCACTTGGTCATATCACAGTGGGGAGGAAGGGGGCGAAGAAATGAAAATCCTGCAATGTTTTGAAATGATGTTTTCAAAATAAGTTTACACTTCAGCCCAGGAATGTAATAATGTCCTCCCCAGAATGTCCTGCTCCACAGCTCAGTCACCGGGGATCCGCTATCCCGCCTCTTTCATTAATATTGATTTTTAGTGTTTCCCCATCACGGTCGTGCTCTTCGCTATCATTCTGACCTCATGAAGCTTGTTATGTCCCATAACAGTAACAGTGCATATGTTTTAATAAAAAAATAATATTGACATTTAGGGGTGTGATGATGTCACAATCTTCAGTCACATGACTTCATCTTCCATACATACCTAGAGTTTATGGACTTTGTGTGCATGTGGCTATGTCCCTTGAAGGTGTTGCACTATCCATAGACATACCGCCAGACCAACCCAGATCCAGACTGACATTCTTAGATTTGGGAACCTGTCCCAGGAGGTTTGGGGTATGTCCCACTTTCATCTGTATTTGTGCACAGGCTAGATGGTGGATCAGGTAGCTGACGGCTCCCAGTGCACCCACTGCGGCATCTAAGGCACAAGAAGTCACCTACTGTGCAAAGTCTCACACAGCATCGAGAGACAGGTCTGCTCTGCTCATTGTGGGAATTGAACTAGGTGAGTATTTGTTGTTTTTTTCTAACCCATTCTAAGTGAAACTATGGAGTCATCAAACTGTGTGGGGAGCACTGTGGGGGCATCATATTCTGTGGGGTCATCATACTGTGTGGGGAGCAATGTGGGGCTATCATACTGTGTGTGAGCAGAGTTGTGGCATCCTATTGTGTGGAGAGTACTGTGGGGGCATCAAGCGCTGTGGGGAGCAGTGTGGGGCTATCATAATGTGTGTGGGCAGAGTAGGGGCATCATACTGTGTGGATAGCACTGTGGGGGCATCATACTGTGTGGGGGCATCATACTGTTTGGGGAGCACTGTGGGGGCACCATACTATGCAGGAGCATCATATTGTGTGAGGAGCACTGTGGGGGCATCATACTGTGTGGGGAGCATTGTTGGGATATCATAATGTCTGTTGGTAGAGTAGAATCATAGAATGTTAGAGTTGGAAGGGACCTCCTGGGTCATCTGGTCCAACCCCCTGCTCAAAGCAGGATTCACTAAATCATCCCAGACAGATGTCCGCTCTTCTCTGAACTTGCTCCAGTTTGTTCATGTCTTTTTAAAATGTGATGCCCAAAACTGGACACAGTATTCCAGATGAGGTCTGACCAAAGAGGAGTAGAGGAGGATAATTACTTCACGTGATCTAGACTGTATGCTTCTGTTAATACATCCCAGAATTGTATTTGCCTTTTTTGCTGCTGCATCACACTGTTGACTCAAGTTCAGTCTGTGATCTACTAGTATACCCAAGTCTTTTTCACATGTGATGTTGCTTAGCCCTATTCCTCCTATTCTGTATATGTTTTTTTCATTTTTATTGCCCAGATATAGTACTTTGCATTTTTCCTTGTTAAAAACCATTCTGTTAGTTGTTTTCCACTGCTCCAGTTTATTTATATTGTTTTGAATCCCCTCTCTCTTCTCTAGTATTAGCTATCCCTCCTAGCTTTGTGTCATCAGCAAATTTAATCAGTGTACCCTCAATTCCTTCATCTAAATCATTGATAAAGATGTTGAACAATACATGGCCCAGGACATAGCCCTGTGGTACCCCACTTGAGACATTCTTCCAACTGGATGTGCAGCCATTTACGACCACTCTTTGGGTCCTATCACTAAGCCAGATATGAATCCACATAACATTAGCCTTGTTCATTCCATACTTAGTCATTTTTTCAATAAGGATGGTGTGAGATACTTTGGCAAATGCTTTGCTGAAGTCAAGATATACTATATCTACAGCATTTCCCTAATCCACCCAGCCAGTGATTCTGTCATAAAAGGAAATTAAGTTAGTCTGAAATTACTTATTAGTTACAACTCCATGCTGACGCTGGTTAATCACTTCATTTTTATCCAGGTACTTACATACATGTTGCTTAATAATTTGTTCAAAGAACTTTCCTGGTATGGAAGTCAAACTTACCATCCTATAGTTCCCTGGGTCCACCTTCTTCCCCTTTTTGAAGATAGGAACAACATTTGCTCTTCTCCAGTCTTCTGGGACTTCTCCTGTTCTCCAATAATTTTCAAAGATTATGGAGAGTTCAAAAATGTCTTCTGCTATCTCCTTCAGTACTCTGGGGTGTAATTCATCTGGACCTGGAGACTTGAATTAATTTATGTTAGCTAAGTGTTTCATTGCTATCTTTCTGTTTATAGATATCCTGGATTCTTCTATTCCTCAAACAGGACAGTGAAGATCAGTTGATGTTACAGTTCCTTTCTAAGAGAAAACAGATGCAAAATAGGAATTTAAAAGTTCGGCCTTCTCAACATCCTTTCTTACCATTTCATTATTTTTATCCTGTGAAAATCCTATAGCATATTTGACTTTTCTTTTACTTTTGATATATCCCAAAAATCCTTTTTTTTATTCCTTTTGACGTCTCTTGCAAGCCTTAATTCATTTTCAGCTTTAGATAATCTGATTTGTGCCCTGCAGGTTCTGCAGACAGCATTATATTCTTCTTTAGATATGCCCCTCTCTTTCCATTTGATAAATATTTCTTCCTTTTTAGCATGTGTTTAAGTTCTGTGTTCATCCATCCTGGTTTCCTTAAATGCTTCACATTCTTCCCTCTTTTTGGAATTGTTAACGATTGTGCTTTGAGAATCTAATTTTTCAAGATTTCCCATCCTTCCTGGACATTTTTGTCCTTAAGGACATCGAGCTATTGGATCCCTCCGATTCTCTTTCTGAGTCCCTTAAAATCTGCCTTTCTGAAATCTAACCTTGAAGTTTGTTTCTTCACAGGTCTTCCTCCTCTAGTTATCCAAAATTCTAAAATAGCATGGTCGCTACCTCCTAGGGTCCCAGCCACTCTTACCTCCTCAACCATTTACTCCCTATTTATAAGAGTTAGATCCAAGGTAGCAGATCTCCTTGTTTTCTCCCTTACCTTTTGGAAGATAAAGTTGTCAGCAAGAGATGATAAGAATTTGTTTCACCTGTTAGTTTTGCCTGAGAGAGATTCCCAACAAATGTCTGGATAGTTGAAATCTCCCATGACCACTATGTCATATTTTTTTGGAGAACTTGGCCATTTGATGCATAAAGAGTTCATCCATATCTTCATGTTGCACAGGCGGCCTGTGGTAAATGCCTACAATGGTGTCCTTTCCATTGTTCTGTCCTTGTATTCTTACTCAAACAGTTTCCAAAGAACTCCCAGTCTTTGAAGCTTCAATCTCTGTGCAGATATACACTTTTCTAACATACAATGCGACACCTCCTCTTTGGCCAAAATCCAGTGCTCTTTGAGCTCTTGGAGACTCTTCACTTATCCCAAAATGCACTGGGAACATGCAAATTCTCTCCTCAGGACGCCTCCCCTGGTTTACCTATGTCCTCTTTTCAGCTGCAACAGCCAAAATCCAGTCTTCTTTGACCTCCTGGAGAATCTTCACTTATCCCAGAATGCACTGGGAATATGCAAATTCTCTCCTCTGGACTCCTCCCTTGGTTTACCAATGCCCTCCTTTCAGCAGCAACGGTCAAAATCCAGTGTTCTTTGGGCTCTTGGAGACTCTTCACTTATCCCAAAATGCACTGGGAATATGCAAATTCTCCTCTCAGAACTCCTACCTTGGTTTACTGATGTCCTCCTTTCAGCTGCAACAACCAAAATCCAGTGTTCTTTGAGCTCTTGGAGACTCTTAACGTATCCCAGAACGCACTAGGAACATGCAAATTTTCTCCTCCCCTGTTTTACCGATGTTCTCTTTTCAGCTGTAACGGCCCAAATCCAGTGTTCTTTGGGTTCTCAGAGACTCCTCACTTATCCCAGAATGTATTGGGAATATGCAAATTATTTTCTCTAGTTTACCAATGTTCACCTTTTGGCTGCTAGGGCCAAAATCCAGTGTTCTTTGACCTCATGGAGAATCTTCACTTATCCCAGAAAGCAAAGGGAATATGCGAATTCTCTCATCGGGACGCCTCACCTGGTTTACCGATATCCTCCTGTTAGCTGCATCGGTCAAAATCCAGTGTTATTTGGGCTCTTTGGAGAATCTTCACTTATCCGAGAATGCATTGGGAATATGCAAATTATCTTCTCTGGACTCCTCCTTTCAGCTGCAGCGGCCAAACTCTAGTGTTCTTTGAGCTCCTGGAGATTCTTCACTTATCCCAGAACGCACTGAGAATATGCAAATTTTCTCCTCAGAACGCCTCCCCTGGTTTACCAACGTCCTCCTTTCAGCTGCAATGGCCAAAATCCAATGTTTTTTTTGAGCTCTTGAAGACTCTTCACTTATCCCAGAATGCACTGGGAATATGCAAATTCTCTCCTCAGGACTCCTCCTTTCAGCTGCAGCGGCCAAACTCTAGTGTTCTTTGAGCTCCTGGAGATTTTTCACTTATCCCAGAATGCACTGAGAATATGCAAATTCTCTCCTCAGAACGCCTCCCCTGGTTTACCAACGTCCTCCTTTCAGCTGCAACGGCCAAAATCCAGTGCTCTTTTAGCCTCTTCACTTATCCCAAAATGCACTGGGAGCATGAAAATTCTCTCCTCAGAATGCCTCCCCTAGTTTACCAACGTCCTCCTTTCAGCTGCAACGGCCAAAATCCAGTCTTCTTTGACCTCTTGGAGAATCTTCACTTATTCCAGAACTAACGTGCTGGGAATATGCAAATTCTCTCCTCAGTACTCCTCTTTTCAGCTGCAGCGGCCAAAATCTAGTGTTCTTTGAGCTCTTGGAGATTCATCACTTATCCCAGAACGCACTGGGAATATGTAAATTCTCCTCTCTGGACTCCTCCCTTGGTTTACCAATGTCCTCCTTTCAGCTGCAATGGCCAAAATCCAGTGTTCTTTGAGCTCTTGGAGACTCTTCACTTATCCCAGAATGCACTAGGAACATGCAAATTTTCTCCTCAGGACTCCTCCCCTGGTTTACCGATGTCCTCCTTTCAGCTGCAACAGCCAAAATCCAGTGTTCTTTAAGCTCTTGGAGAATCTTCACTTACCCCAGAATGTAGTGGGAATTTGCAAATTCTCTTCTCTGGACTCCTCCCCCTGGTTTACCGATGTCCACATTTTGGCTGCTATGGCCAAAATCCAGTGTTCTTTGACCTCTTGGAGACTCTTCACTTATCCCAGAACGCACTGGGAATATGCAAATTCTCTCCTCAGGACTCCTCCTTTCCACTGCAGCAGCCAAAATCCAGTGTTCTTTGAGCTCTTGGAGACTTTTCACTTATCCCAGCACACACTGGGAATATGCAAATTCTCTCAGCAGGACTCCTCCCCTGGTTTACCAATGTCCGCCTTTCAGCTCCAAAGGCCAAAATCCAGTGTTATTTGGGCTCTTGGAGACCCTTCACTTATAACAGAACGCACTGGGAATATGAAAATTCTCTTCTCAGGACTCCTCCCTTGGTTTACCAATGTCCTCCTTTCAGGTGCAACGGCCAAAACCCAGTGTTCTTTGAGCTCTTGGAGACGCTTCACTTACCCCAGAATGCACTGTGAATATGCAAATTCTCTCAGCAGGACTATTCATTTGGTTTACCAACGTCCTCCTTTCAGCTGCAATGGCCAAAATCCAGTGTTCTTTGAGCTCTTGGAGAATCTTCACTTATCCCAGAACGCACTGGGAATATGCAAGTTCTCTCCTCAGGACTCCTCCTTTCAGCTCCAGCTGCCAAAATCTAGTGTTCTTTGAGCTCTTGGAGATTCTTCACTTATCCCAGAATGCACTGGGAATATCCAAATTCTCCTCTCTGGAATCCTCCCTTGGTTTACTGATGTCTCCCTTTCAGCTGCAACAGCCAAAATCCAGTGTTTTTTTAACTCTTGGAGACTCTTCACTTATCCCAGAGCACACTAGGAACATGCAAATTTTCTCTTCAGGACTCCTTCCCTGTTTTACCGATGTCCTCCTTTCTGCTGCAGCGGCCAAAATCCAATGTTCTTTGAGCTCTTGGAGATTGTTCACTTAGCCCAGAATGGAATATGCAAATTCTCTCCTCCGGACTTCTCCCTTGGCTTACCTATGTCCTCTTTTCAGCTGCAATGGCCAAAATCCTGTGTCCTATGAGCTCTTGGAGACTCTTCGCTTATCCCAGAATGGACTGGGAATATGCAAATTCTCTCCTCCGGACTCCTCTCCTGAGTAGGAGCATCATACTACGTGGACAGCACTGTTGGGGCATCATACTGTGTGAGGAGCACTGTGGGGGCATCATATTATATGAGGAGCATTGTAGGGGCATCATATTGTGTGGGGAGCACAGTTGGGATATCATGCGGTCTGTGGGCAGAGTAGGAACATCATACTGTGTGGAGAGCACTGTGGGGGCATCATATTATGTGAGGAGCACTGTGGGGGCATCATATTGTAGGAGGAGCACTGTGAGGGCATCATATTGTGGGAGGAGCACTGTGAGGACATCATACTGTGTGAAGGGCATTGTGGAGGTATCATACTGTGTGAAGAGCACCGTGGGGGCATCATAATGTGTGGGGAGCACTGTGGAGGCATCATATTGTTTGGGGGCACTGTGGGGGCATCATATTATGTGAGGAGCACTGTGGGGGCATCATATTCTGGGAGGAGCACTGTGAGGACATCATACTGTGTGAAGCGCATGATACTGTTTGGGGAGCAATGTGGGGGTGCCATACTGTGTGGGGGCATTATATTGTGTGAGGCGCACTGTGGCGGCATCATACTGTTTGGGGAGCACTGTGGAGGCATCATGTTGTGTGAGGAGTACTGCGGAGAATCATATTATGGGAGGAGCACACTGAGGATATCATACTGTGTGAAGGGCATTGTGGAGGTATCATACTGTGTGAAGGGTAGTGTAGAGGAGCATAATTCTGTGTGGGGAGCACTCTCGGGGCATCACAATGTATGATGGTCACTATGGGCCTATGATACTGTGTGGAAGCACTGTTGGGTCACCAGATTATGTAGCAGCACTGTGGAAGAATCCTGCCTTGTAGGGGAATGCACTGAGAGGGCAGCATAATGTGTGAACTGCACCATGGGGGCATCATATAGTGGCCCACTGTTCTGCGTGGGAAGGCATCATACTGTACTGGGGGGAAACTAAGAGGTTTCACTAGAAGTGTATTTTTTGTTCATGTGTGCAGAAAAAGGACTGGGCAAGGTTAGGGCTTTGTGCTGCAGTACACATTCTGCTTTCATGTCTTTAAAGTTGAGGTTTATGCATAGGTTAGACGATAACTTACTCATCACCTGGAGACAGCGGAGTACAGCGCTCTACTGTCCCTGTCGGTGACACAGATGATTATTACAGAGGTGGAGCACACGATCAGCCACTGCTCCACTTAGATTGGGCCCTGCAGAGCACTGTTCTCGGTATCTGCGGGGTCCCAGCAGTTGGACCTCTAGTTATCTGCAAGTTATCCCATGTTCTGTAGTTATAAATCTTTTCAGGGTTGATCCTATTGATGTTTGCATTAATTAGTAACCAGTACACCCAGCATTGTGTTATGTGGCCATTATGAATTGGAACTCAATGGATCGACAGTAGTCATACACAACTGTGCCATCTCATTCAATTGTGACTGGAGTGAGGAGGAATGGAGGATTAGGACCCCCAGTCTTTTGATTAGGAAACTAAATCCCACCCTAGCAAAGGTTACTCCAGTGGTCTCCAGCTTTGAAGTCTCTTTATTCATCATCACTACTGAGGTCTCTGCTTGACCCAACAATCACAGGACAAGGCAATCTGGTGGCTGAAGAACAGGACACTCCCTACTCATCTGGAGACCATTGGAGTGGTCTTCAATGAAGCCATGAGGTTTAGAGAAGATACATTCTTTTATGCTAAAATTCACCATTCCTTACCTCCATTATACCTTTAAATCTCTATAGTGTTCAATTTACACCTGTGCCCCTTAGTGGCTATATCAAAATTGCATCTTCTTTATGGTCCTTCCATCCTGTAGAAGTCAATGGAAACCTTAGGAGATGATGATTTGTCGTTTACTTGGATAAAATGACTAGATCTGAATTACGAATCTTGCATCGTAGCCGCTCCACCTTCTTGTGGAGATCTCGCTCAAGTCCTCCCAAATTCCACAATCCACCCTCATCCCTTGATAATCTCTTGGAGAAGTGTCACATTTGGACCTGTCACAAACACATGAAGACAAATCCCGTGGATTCCTGAGCGCTGACCTCACGCCATGGCTGAGGTAATCACTTTCGCAATTTGTTTTTGACTCCATGTGTAAGATCTACGAATGTGGCTGAACTCATTTCAGAAGACGGATGACGGTTGTGAGTCAAGAATTCATGTGCTCGGCCATCTCGTCCTCTTGGGGGCTTCTATCCGTGTAGCCAGGGTTGTTCGTTCTCCGAGGGGGAATCAGCTGGATGAATCCCAGATGTTTGATTTGCACTGAGAAGTAGAGCTAACATCTTATAATTCGCAGATGGTCTGAAGGCACTTAGCGGTGGCCATGTGGCAATAATTTCACCACTGGAGTCTTTTCAGAGCAATAACTCAGAGCGCTGCAGATAAATGATGAGACTAATCAGCTAATAAATGTTCAAACTGCAAAGCACTGCACAGATTGATTGTCCTTGTCAGTATTTCGGTAGAACATTCGAGACGCGTCATTGTCACTATTGCACTGTGTCATCGCTACTAACATTGAGGCTGTCAAATTATAAAATGGAAATTTTTTCGTCCAGCTTTTTTCGTCCAGAAACAGCGCGAAACAATGCCACTCGTGTGTATGGTCATGTCTGGCATTGCAGCTTGTTAACTATAGTGCCCCCATAAGTAACAAACTTAGGGCGTATACGTTTAGGCTAAAGTATCCCCAATGGGAAGCAACTGAACTGAGCTAAAAGCTATTTTGGTACATGAATAAGAGGTACATGATTTCATGCAAATATGTCTATGCCAAAAGAGTAAATGTAGATGAAACATAGCACGTCATGGCAAACGCTAAAGTGCCAACCATAATGCCAATTATGATGTTACAGAGCAAAACAACCAGCCCAGCTAGAGAGAACCAGCCAAGGTACAGCCTCAATGAGGGTCAACATCTGGTGTGCAAGAAGTGTGGCTACAAAGGATTGTTATTGGTCATTCCTGAATTTGGTGCAGCAGGTTCTAATGGTCCGCCATGACCCTACCTTTGGGGCCTAAAACTATAAAAAAAAATCCATTCCATTGGTTGGAAGTTGATATTTGTAGACTGTATTAGACGGTTATGATACACATAAGGTGGGGCATAAATAGAAGGTACTACATGGGCACCAGCCAACTTCTGGTGGTTGTCACTCATTTACAACATATTGCCAACTCAGGGGATAGATCATAAGAAGAGATGATAGAATCTTTTGAAATCTGAAGTCAGCGGGTTTAACAATTTTTTTGTTTAAAAAAAGTTGCAATTTTGCAATTCATAAGGAATCAATTCGCTGCTAAACAAAGCCTCGAAATGCCCTGAGAAGATGTGTGTAACACTCTGAGGTGTCCTAGGATTGAATCCAATTCCTTTTAAGCTCTTCATTAACACAAATACAGCCTTAGTAATGTCAAAGTGATCTCACCATAGAAGCGGATGGTAACTAGTGGTAACCAACAGTCCATTCAATTACACGGTACACTGGCAGAATTTTAATGTTATTTAAGTTTAAAAAATGTTCCAAAAATTATCTTAAGGTACCTTCACACAAAGTGATGCTGCAGCAATAGCGACAACGATGCCGATTGCTGCAGCGTCGCTGTTTGATCGCTGGGGAGCTGTCACACAGACCGCTCTCCAGCGACCAACGATGCCGAGGTCCCCGGGTAACCAGGGTAAACATCGGGTTGCTAAGCGCAGGGCCGCGCTTAGTAACCCGATGTTTAACCTGGTTACCAGCGTAAAAGTAAAAAAAACAAACAGCACATACTCACCTGCGCGTCCCCCAGCGTCTGCTTCCTGACACTGACTGAGCTCCGGCCCTAACAGCACAGCGGTGACGTCACCGCTGTGCTTTCACTTTCACTTTAGGGCCGGCGCTCAGTAAGCGTCAGGAAGCAGACGCTGGGGGACGCGCAGGTGAGTATGTACTGTTTGTTTTTTTTACTTTTACGCTGGTAACCAGGGTAAACATCAGGTTACTAAGCGCGGCCCTGCGCTTGGTAACCCGATGTTTACCCTGGTTACCAGTGTAAAACATCGCTGGTATCGTTGCTTTTGCTTTCAAGCACAACGATACACGGCGATCGGACGACCAAATAAAGTTCTGGACTTTATTCAGCGACCAGCGACATCACAGCAGGATCCTGATCGCTGCTGCGTGTCAAACTAAACGATATCGCTAAAAGAGACGGAGGGGGCGTGGCCTAATCAAGGAGGCGTGTCGGCTGCTTCTCCTGCTGGCTGTGCGGGAGAAGTGAGTCTCCCGCCAGGGCCGTGGGGTATCCGGTACCGGGTCCGGTGTTCACAGGGGGATGTCACGGTGGCGACCCAGTCTGTGGACCTGGGTGCCCATGTAAAAGGGAAATTGAACACAGTTTATGTTCGTGACGTCACCTGTGGTATTCGGTCAGTGGGGACCAATGCTGCTCTAAAGGGGTCCTCTGGGGTGATGTTATGGCGGCTAGATGGTATAACTTCCCACAGGTGAAGTGTGTCCCCAGGGTTCCCGGTGTGTAGATGGAAGATGGTGAATGGTGCAGTAAAGAATGAGAACACAGGTTCGCAGTCTCTTTACCTGGTTTACTGAAGACTTCAGGCAGCCACAGTCCAGGGCACCAGATCACAGGGCAGGCAGGGTCCGGGCCGGCTTGGAGGCAAGTTGGGAGTCCTCTTTTCCAGGTGGAGATTAAAGCTTTCCTCTAGCGCGGTGGTATTGTAGTCCCTTACTGCCTATGGCTTCACATAAGGTCCTCACAGTTCTTGTCTCTGTCCCCATATAGGATAGGACAATACCTGTATGACAGGTAACTCGAGCCTTTTTACAGGGACTCTATCACGCCCCGGGTTCTATGTGTTACTGTGTATTCAGGTGTGTGTGGCGGACAGGTAACTTGCAATTCAGCTGTCCTGCCGGTCTCTGATGTAAGTCTTAGGGCTCATATTCTTTTGCGAAAAAAGTACGAGTGCAATCCGATAAAAAATCGGATTGCACTCGGACCAATGTTATTCAATAGGTGACATCTCATCTGCGATTTGTTTCTCAGCTGTAATCGGACTGAGAAAAAAATCGCAGCATGCTGCGATTTGCTGCGTATCTCGGATGAGACTCGACAATGCAAGTCAATGGGTGCGAGAAAAAAAATCGCACGGCATACGGACCATTCGTATGCCATCCGTTTTTTTACAGATACCTTACCATTCTGTGGCATAGAACACTGTAAATGGTCCGGTAAATGATTGTAGAAAAATAGTTGCAGAGAAAAAAAAAAACGCATGTCATATGCATGTCATACGGATGCTATGTGAGAAAAATCGCATTGTACTCGTATGACACTCGCATGGCACTCGTCCATTTTTTTCGGTCCAGATTACTGACCGTTTTTTTCTCGCAAATGAGTATGAGCTCTTAGAGTCCCTTACAACCTCGGTGGTCCGGCTACCGGTTGTCTGCGCTTGGCCAGGGAGACAGTCTGCTCGCTGCTGTCCTCCCCCTGGTGTCCTCGCCTGTGCCTCTCTCCTACACGCTCACTGCAATATGTCCTGCTTTCGGTGTTGTCTCTGTCCAGGAGCTGCAGCACTTTCTCGTGGCTGCACGGCCCCTCTGCTTCCTTTCCCTCTGTCTCTTTGACAGGAACTTACTCACTTTTCCTCCAAACCACAATATATATAGGGGAGTCACCTAGGAATAGAATCACAAGCTCCCCCTTGTGGCCTGGAGTGTGAACATGTTGCATGCTTGTGTTTACCTGATGAAAGTTATACTTCCTTGCCTCCAAGCGTGACATCACTCTCCCCATGAGGAAAGCAACGCCACTGAGACGATCAGGACCCTGGGGCGCCACAGAAGCCGAATCTGTGCTGGACTGCGGGGCACAGCCTTGCAATCGGGACAGTCCCGCAGAATGAGGGACGTTTGGGAGCTATGCCCTTACGTAATAAAAGGTCTGCGCTCATGCAGCCCACAGTTTCTGTAATATCTAATGATCGTCATCTGTGACATGAACTCCTTAAATAATCGCCCCTCCCCCATTATAAAATGCCCAGGGTTCAGTTTTTCTGCCCTCCACCAGCCTTGCCATTCCTCACGTCAGCATCTATAGATAACAACATTCCTTGGCGCTCACATAAGGATATTTTGTCTTATTTGCTTGCATTTGCTGAAGTTACCTGATGTAACCTATAGCTGCATTCCGCCTGACCTCGGTTCCCCTATATTTGCCTTTGCTTTGCAGTCTAGTAGTCTAGATCCTACAAACATAGATTATCCTCTAGACAGTAAACAGTCAACGTGACCTGAAATCTGTCTATAAACTATAGAAGAAATGTGTCCTGAAGAAAAGAGAAAAACAGGACACAAAACACCCAGGAAACGTCACCACTGTTCCATGACTCTGCTTCTGCTGCTGATACAATGTTTCTATTTACAGTAAAATGTATCATTCTGCAAATGTATTTACCAAAAGGTCTTTGTGCTTCTAAGAACGGTGGATCGATCTCTGAGGGGCTCAATGCTAAGGGGGCTCAGAACTATACATGTCATCGGATTGTTTGGGGGGAGGGGCAGCTACACATTTTGGATCAGGGCCGCAAAGAATGATGACACGCCCAGTGAGTTGTAGGAATGTGATACATTTAGGAAAGGGGGGAGGGGTAATACCTCCTGAATTATCAGCTGTATTACGCTTTCTTAGAAATGCTTCACATGAAATTGAAGAGGGTCCTAAACTATTTACAGATGTCATGCTGTCATATGATTTATTACAGATCTATTACAGATACTATTATTAAAATAAATTGATGAAGCGTGCTGAAATTAATGACATAATATGCTGATATTGTTACTTTGTGTCACTCATGTATTAAAATAAATAGTAATCCATATAAAGAATATCAATAGTAATCTAGCTGTAATAATGAAAAAGAAATATGATAACTATTCTGCGTAAATCATCGGTTCAAAGAAATGGAGATATGTTTCAGTATCCAGTTATCTTCTTGATACAGATCTCCAAATCTATTAATTAGTTTGTAGCAGCCGTAGAACTCAAAAATAAAGCTCTGAATGCCTCTAGCCACCAATAGGGGGAGCTAAAAATCTTGCATGAATTCAGTTGAAATATTGTAAATATACAGTCATATGAAAAAGTTTGGGCACCCCTATTAACCTTAAGCTTAATGTTTTATAAAAATTGTTTTTTTTGCAACAGCTATTTCAGTTTCATATATCTAATAACTGTTGGACACAGTAATGTTTCTGCCTTGAAATGAGGTTTATTGTACTGACAGAAAATGTGCAATCTGCAATCAAACAAAAGTTGACAGGTGCATAAGTATGGGCACCCTTATAATTTTCTTGTTTTAAATACTCCTACCTACTTTTTACTGACTTACTAAAGCACTTTTTTTGGTTTTGTAACCTCATTGAGCTTTGAACTTCATAGCTAGGTGTATGCAATCATGAGAAAAGCTACTTAAAGTGGCCACTTGCAAGTTGTTCTCCTGTTTGAATCTCCTCTGAAGAGTGGCATCATGTGCTCCTCAAAACAACTGTCAAATGATCTGAAAACAAAGATTATTCAACATAGTTGTTCAGGGGAAGGATACAAAAAGCTGTCTCAGAGATTTAACCTGTCAATTTCCACTGTGAGGAACATAGTAAGGAAATGGAAGAACACAGGTACAGTTCTTGTTAAGGCCAGAAGTGGCAGGCCAAGAAAAACATCAGAAAGGCAGAGAAGAAGAATGGTGAGATCAGTCAAGGACAATCCTCAGGCCACCTCCAGAGAGCTGCAGCATCAACTTGCTGCAGATGGTGTCACTGTGCATCGGTCAACTATACAACACACTTTGCACAAGGAGAAGCTGTATGGGAGAGTGATGCGAAAGAAGCCGTTTCTGCAAGCACGCCACAAACAGAGTCGGCTGAGGTATGCAAATGCACATTTGGAGAAGCCAATTTCTTTTTGGAAGAAGGTCCTGTGGACTGATGAAACCAAGACTGAGTTGTTTGGTAATGCAAAAAGACGTTATGCATGGCGGTAAAAAAACACAGTGTGTTGTATAGTTGACCGATGCACAGTGACACCATCTGCAGCAAGTTGATGCTGCAGCTCTCTGGAGGTGGTCTGAGGATTGTCCTTGGCTGATCTCACCATTCTTCTTCTCTGCCTTTCTGATGTTTTTCTTGGCCTGCCACTTCTGGACATAACAAGAACTGTACCTGTGTTCTTCCATTTCCTTACTAGGTTCCTCACAGTGGAAACTGACAGGTTAAATCTCTGAGACAGCTTTTTGTATCCTTCCCCTGAACAACTATGTTGAATAATCTTTGCTTTCAGATCATTTGACAGTTGTTTTGAGGAACCCATGATGCCACTCTTCAGAGGAGATTCAAACAGGAGAACAACTTGCAAGTGGCCACTTTAAGTAGCTTTTCTCATGATTGCATACACCTGGCTATGAAGTTCAAAGCTCAATGAGGTTACAAAACCAAAAAAAGTGCTTTAGTAAGTCAGTAAAAAGTAGGTAGGAGTATTTAAAACAAGAAAATGATAAGGGTGCCCATACTTATGCACCTGTCAACTTTTGTTTGAATGCAGATTGCACATTTTCTGTTAGTACAATAAACCTCATTTCAAGGCAGAAACATTACTGTGTCCAATAGTTATTAGATATATGAAACTGAAATAGCTGTTGCAAAAAAAACAATTTTTATAAAACATTAAGCTTAAGATTAATAGGGGTGCCCAAACTTTTTCATATGACTGTAAGTAGTGAGCTACCCCCAGTGGTGGCTGTATAAATCTGTATAGTGGTGGCTGTATAAATCTATATGCAGTTAGCTCCCCCTAATGATGTTTGTATAAATCTGTATGTAGTGAGCTCCCCCTAGTGGTGGCTGTATAAATCTGTATATAGTGAGCTCCCCCTAGTGGTGGCTGTATAAATCTGTATGTAGTGAACTCTTTTATTATAAAAATACAAAACTTACAATCAATAAATAGCAAAAATCAAAACCCCAGCAAAAGCAACTGTCCGAGTCCAACATTACCACCCCCCCAGTCCAAAGCAAAGTCCGAGTCCAGCATAACTGCCCCCAGTCAAAACAACCCCGCAAAAGAAAACAAACTGCCGCCTTCTTTCTCAGAGAAGCTTCCTCCATCTTTCCTTCTTATGCTGTTTCTGTCCTTTACTCGTCTTTTCACTTTTGATTCCTCCAGATCTCCTCCTCCCCAGGTTACATCACCCAAGGAGAGAAGAAACATTTTATTAATACACACGCACATACCAAACCTGATAAAGAAAAACCCTGGTCCATCGCCCAAAAAGAAACATTATAGCCACCTGGCTTAAACACATCTATCTAAATCACACAAACATTTTTTTTTCTTTTTATCTATTTTATAATTTTTTTTTTTTTTTAGTATTTCATTTTTATTTATTTTTTTAATATATACATTTTTATTTTTTTTTATTTTTTTCCCCACAGCAAACAACTATAAACAACCTACCAGCAAACCCACACAATACAAAAATAAGCTCACCGAGGAACTCATAACCTCTTGCTTACAAGACAGGATCATCACCGTACAATACAATGCTACATAACTCTATATTACAACACTTACCCAGAGCCAGGATTGGTGCCTGTAAGCCCTATATCAGTAATTCACTTCTGCAAAACAAAAATCTGATAGTGAAAAGCCCCAGCCCGCCACCGGGAAACCGGAGATGACAGGCTTCTACCCTAACAATCCTTACCCTACCAGCCGTCCCTACCTATCTAGACATCTGCCCCTATCTACCTACCTTTCCCTGTCTCTCCCTGCCTGACCCTACTACCCTACCTAACTCACCGCGTGCCTATCTAACTGTCCCTGGGCTGTCCCTATCCTGTCCCTAACTATCTACCTGTCCCTACTGAAGCTGTCTACCTGTCCCTATCATTTACCTGCTTATCTAAGCCCTAGGTACATTAAATGAGAACCCTCTCCAGAGAAGAGAGGCCCTCGCTGCACCCAGCCTGTCATACTCCAGAGAGCGCACCTTCACCAGGCCACCCAGAATGTTCCTAACAACCTCGTCCCGGGGGAGGATTTTCTGCTGAGTTGACACTAAGCACCGTGCGTTCCACGTGTAAAACCTGACGACTAAACTGACTAGAAATAAAGTGCCCCGATCTCGGCCACCCAGGGATCCGAATGCCCCATACGCCCACTCCGCATAGGAAAGGTGTGCCAGCCGAGGCCAGCCTATGGAAGCACCCACCCTGTTGTAGACCCCTGTATTAAAAGGACACTGAAGGAGGAAGTGCTCCATGCTTTCCAGCGTGTCGCAACACCCCTCACGGGGACAACCCCGATCATCGGAGTTCCTACACTTCAGGTTGTCCCTTACATACAGTTTCCCATGGAAGCAACGCCAAGCCAAGTCCCAAAACTTCAAGGGGACCCGTGTAGAATTCAATAACCTCAGCCCACCCTCCAGATCCCGACTTGGGCAATCTTTGAGCACCAGAGGCTTCTGGAAATGGGTCAACAGGACCCTCCTGTCAAGGAATTTCCTCGACATGGTCCTGATCTCCCACATTCCCAGACCCCACCGGCGGATCACCTTCAGAACCGGGGTAGCGTAAGCCGGGAGATGCCCGTGCGGTGTGCGCAGGTCCTTCACTTGCCCTCCTGTCTCCCATTCCTGGAAGAAGGGTCGAAGCCACCCCTTGCAGGAGAATACCCACGGAGGAGCCCTCTCTGACCAGAGGTTGGCGATGTTAGTCTTGACAAAAGTGTTTATTAGAAACACCACTGGGTTGACCATACCCAACCCTCCTAGTCTCCTTGTGCGGTATGTGACCTCCCGCTTGACTAGGTTCAGCCTATTTCCCCATAACATCTGGAAAAACAGGCTGTAGACCCGTGTCCAGAGCGGCTCTGGCAACATGCAGACACTGCCCAGGTATATTAACAAGGGTAGCAAAAAAACCTTAACCAGGCTAACCCTTTCCCTCAGGGTCAAAGACCAACCCTTCCATTGGTCCACCTTCTGGGCGGCGATCTTAAGTCTGCCCTCCCAATTTTGCTGGGGGTAGTCCCCAGGGCCAAATTCGATGCCTAGGATTTTTGCCGATGCCTGGGGCTCTGGAAGAGTGTCCGGGAGACCAAAACTAGGGTCTCCCCCTCCCAGCCAGAGACTCTCACACTTTTCCTGATTAATTCTGGACCCAGAAGCCTCCGAGTAGCGATCAACCTCAGACATGACCCACTCCGCCTCCTCACCCGAGGACACGAAAAGGGAGACGTCATCGGCATACGCTACCACCCTCAGAGTGGCTTCCGGGGCCACCTGGTCCATCCTGACTCCCACCAACGGTCCACGCTCAATCCTCCTTAAAAGGGGATCTATCGCGAACACGTATAACAGCGGGCTCAATGGACAGCCCTGGCGGACCCCAGACCCAACCTCAAAAGGGCGGCCAGACCAACCATTCACGAGCGGGAAAGTCTCTGCCCCCGCGTACAAGATCTTTAGCCAATTTACAAACCCCCCAGGCAGACCATACCTCAGAAGGACGGACCAGAGGTACTCATGGTTAACCCGATCAAAAGCCTTCGCCTGGTCTAAGGACAGCAAGTACCCCTTCCAGTGACCTGCCCTGCCCTGCTCCACTGCCTCTCGGACACCGAGCACAGCACTAAACGTACTGCGGCCTGGAACAGAGCAGTGCTGGGCCTCCGAAAGGAGCCGGGGTGCAAACTTCACCAGCCGTTTGAACAGCACCTTTGCCAGAACCTTCCGGTCCGTATTGAGAAGCGCTATGGGACGCCAATTCTCAATACGGGACGGGTCCTTACCCTTTGACAGGATAATCAGGGCAGACTGCCTCATTGACTGGGAAAGAGCGCCCGAGGAGAGACACTCGTTAAACACCTCAGTCAAGAGAGGGACCAAGGAGTCCCCAAAGGTCTTATAAAACTCGGATGTTAAGCCATCCGGACCTGGCGATTTCTTAGGCCGAAGCCCATCAATGGCCAGTCGCACTTCCTCTTCCCTGATTGGTTCTGTCAAAACGTGAAGCGAGGGGTCATCTCCTGGCTCAGGGATGGCCTCGGCCAGGAAAGCCGACATCACGTTCCGATCCAGATCCCTCTTCCCCAAGAGGTGTGAGTAGAAAGATCTGATCACCTCCAGGATCCCTGATTTGGATCTGTTCAGGGAACCCGTATCGTCGACCAAACCTGTCACCACCTTACAACTCACTGACATCTTACAGTTTCTGTAGGGGTCAGGCGAGCGGTACCTCCCGAAATCCCTCTCAAAAACCAAAGATGTGTGCCTATCGTACTGACACCTCTTGAGTAAAGACTTCACTCTGGAGATCTCCTCACGGTCACCTCCAGCCGAGACGAGATGTTCGAGTTTCCTCCTCAGTTCCTGATACAGGCGGTACCTGCTCAGGCTCCTGAGGCTCGAGAGCTGGCGGAAGAAACTCGCAACCCGATCCTTGAACATCTCCCACCACTCTGACTTATCGCTACAGAGATCCAAAAGCGGTACCTGGCTCTGAAGAAAGTCCTCAAAGGATTGTCTTATCTCTGCTTCTTCCAAGAGGGACGAATTCAGCTTCCATAGTCCCCTTCCCATCCGAGGGGTTTCTGAAACATTCAGAGAAAAAGAAATCAGACAGTGATCGGAGAACTCCACCTCAACAACGGACACTGCTGAAGAGATGGCTTCCTCCTTTAAAAAAAACCTGTCTATCCTAGACCTACAGTTACCTCTATAAAAGGTGAAACCACAGTGACCTGGGGTGTGCCGGATGTGGACATCCACCAGGCGAGCGTCACTAGCTATGCTATTAAGAGTATTACTATCATAAGCCAGCCGGTCAATGGAGCCTCCCCTATCACGAAGCCTTGTGACAGTGTTAAAGTCACCTCCAAAGACCACTTGCCGACTCGTAAAAAGATAGGGCTTAATCTTCAGGAAGAGACATTTACGGTCCCACTTTGACTGCGGACCATAGATGTTAATGAGCCGAAGCTCCTGTCCCCTCATGAAGACGTCTAAGACCAGGCACCTCCCCATTTCTACCTCGATAACTCTCCGGCATTCAACCGATGCAGTCTTAAAAAGGACTGCCACCCCGCTACACGGCTCGGCCGCAAGAGACCAGTACGAAGACCCGCACCTCCACTCGCTCTCCGCCTTGCGTATGGCCCCCATATCGGTAAGCCTGGTCTCCTGCAAAAACAAAATTTCAGCCTCAAATCGGGTGAGAAAATCAAAGGCCGCAAATCTAGCCGCATCAGACTTTATACTAGCAACATTAATGGTCGCTAGAGTCAACGGGGTGGGTGCCGCCATCATGAGTGATCAAGTTAGATGGCCTTTTTCTTCCCCCCACCCTTTTTCTTAGCCCGCTCATCTCCGGACGATGAAGCCCCCCCTCTTCTTTTCAGAGAGACAGAGGTATCCATCCCTCCCACCTCTTTCTCATCTCCGGACCCAGGGTCGTCCCTACCTCCCGAGGAAGACACACCCCCTGGAGAAGGGACTCCCCCGCCTCCCAAAGGCCCTCCCGATGTTATCTCCGGAACCTCACCCCCGACTCCCGTCTCAGCAGGATCGTCAAGGGCTTGGAACCGGTTGGAGAGGGGGATCAGAGGGGAGTCGGTGGGACCTTCCTTAGGCACCTTGGTCAGGGAAGAAGATTTTCCACCTTTTTTCTTCTTTTTTTTTACTTTTGGCACTCTTGGCACTCTTGGTACCCTTGTCACCCATTTCTTTTGGCTGTTCCCCTCCATCCTCATCAAAACTTTCATATTGAGAGGCATCTGAGAGATCAGCCACTTCCTCATTCTCCATCCGTCTGATCTCCTCATTCACCGCTTCCTCCCCCGGGGCCTCAGTGACATGAGCTGTCGCCTCGGAGGAGGGGGCAGCCATTACCCCAGTTTCCCGAGGCTCCTCCTGCCCCCTGCCCTCCTGACGCCTTGCCTGCCTCCGCTGGTAAGAGGGGCCCCTCGCCCTGCCATTCCTCATCGGCCCCTCAGCTCCTCCCCCGCTGCCACCTCCAACCTCTGCAGAAGTTGCACCGCCAGGAACTTCCTCACGGCTCCCCTCCGCCCGGCCGGCCATGGCATTAGAGAAGGAACGAGGGCAGCGGCTGAACGGGTGACCTAGATCACCACACAGGTGACATCGAATGACACCACAGGATGCGGCGAGGTGACCCACCTCGCCACACAAGGCACATTTCTGCACCTTGCAGCCCGCGCTGAAGTGGCGAGGATCACCGCACCTGTGGCATACCTTCGGCTGCCCCTGGTAGAAGACCAGAATCCGATCCCTTCCCAGGAAAGCCGAGGAAGGGATGTGGGTGACAGTGCCACCTGAACGCTTCAACTTTACCATGAAGGTCCAGCCACCTGACCAGATACCAAAATCGTCCCGGTTCTTCTTAGGGACCTCCACAACCTCGCCGTACCGGCTCAACCAGGTCATTATGTCAACGCCAGAAAGAGACTCATTACATGTTAAAACGGTCACTTTCTTTGGCCCACTTTGGCGAGAAATTGCTTCCACAGCGAACCCTCGCCAGCCGGGCTCCTCTTTTACCAGCTCATAATTTGACCAAAAGAGCTCCAAGCCCTCTGGCCGAACAAAGCTGATATCAAAGGTGGAGGTCCCAAAAGGATGTATCAGAGCAAAGATGTCAATAGCCCTGAAGTCCATCTTCATGAGGAGCTTCACCACATTTGTCCTGGATGGACACGCCTCATCGCCCCTCCAGCGAAGACGAACCACATTTCTCCTGGAGACCCCCTGCCCGGCTGTCGGGAGGGACCACACGGTCTCCCCCCCCTTTTTCTCTTGGAAGGCAGCTAGACCAAACTTATCTAGCCAGTAGGACAACGCCACCTCTCTTCCCTCTACATTGATCGTCCGCTCCCCTTTTTTGAGGGCCTCCAGGAAACAGCGGCGAAAAGCTTCATTCCCTGGGTTCGGAGATGAGGAAGACCCCTGTGGAACCCCAGCGGCAGCAGCCGCATAACTAATGGCGGCTGCAGGTGAGGGGGACGATGGACCAGCCCCTATATTCCCTGAACCCTCAACCTCACAGTCAACCATCTCCACCTCACTTACCTCAGCCTCACCATTTTCACTGGTAGAAATCACCGCACTGGCACCATTCACACCAACCATACCTCCAGCAGAAACCACCCCTGACCCGTCACCATTATCACAGACACTATTCACACCACTTGCACCACTTCCATTCTTATTTACATTTTTGTTTGCATTTTTTTTTCTGCTTTCTGCTGGGATTGTTATTTGCAGTGCAGCTGCCCCTTTAAGATCCATACTGCAGGGTTTGATTACCACACCCTGCTTTTCAGCAGAGCATGTGCTGGCAGCTGCAGACTGTTGCTCCAGCCTCTCCTGCAGACCATCTCCACACTCCCGTGTGCACTTCACCGCCGGGTCCCCCGCAGATACAGGTGACACACATGCAGAGGACCCCAGCGGTGCGACCCCCTCTGGTGAGGGTGCGATCCGGTCCGGCATTACCGCAGCCATTACAGCTGCACCTGAGATGATAAGCGGTGCCGGGGTCCCGGATTTTGACCCAGCATCGGATCTGCATGTGGGGGACCCCGACACCACAGCACACGCCGCCGATGATGCGGCCCCGGCTGACAGCGCACCGCCAACACTGCGGGGAGCGGCGACCACCGGCAAGGTACCCACAGCCTCCACCCCCCGAGCGTCAGCGGGTGCAGCAGGCACCAGGCCGTCCCCCGTTTCCACAGAGGATCGGGCCTGGACACCTCCACAGATTTTATTACTGCCCGCCACAGGGCCACACTCCAGACCATGCACACTGTCCGGCTCTGCAGCCGCATGCCCACTCTCGCCCCCTCTGCTACCGCCAGCAGAGACGGCGACCTGCGCCATACGACTTGTACTCTCCCCGCTCCCTCGCACCGGACCCACTGCAGGTCCCGGGCCGGGGTGGGTAGCGGGCTCCACACAGCGGGACCGGGGGGTCCCAGGAAGGGGGACAAACACCAACCTCTCCTCCAATGTGTTCTTCCTTTTTTTGCTTTTCTTTTTCCCCCTCCTGGTTGCCTCGTCCCCGCAGACCTCATCCCCAAACTTCAGGTGGGCATAATTTACTGGGGACTCTAGCTGACGGATCTGCTGCAAGATGAGGCAACCCCCACTACTGCTGTTATCGCTGCTGCTATCGTCCGCATCACCCCCATCATCCTCTGAAATGCTATTGTCTGATGGGAGTGGGACCTGCACTGGATCTATCCCGCTGTGTGTGGCCTGGAGATCACTTACCAAGCCCCCAGGTGGGTACGGTGCCTCCTCCATCTCCTCATGGTCCACCTCCTCCACCTGGGTCGGACGCCGAGACCCCTCTGGCACCTTCGCAGCAGCCATGTTGTGGAATCGGTCCTTGTTTTCCAGTTTTTCCCGGAAGGGCCCGCTGTAGTCTAATATAGCCGCTCTCCGGGCTTCCATGCCCTCAATGCATATCCCCAGGCTGGATATCCTGGCTGTCAGGGCAGACTTCTCTGCGCGGGAGGCTCTGCTTGCAGCTTGCCTCACCTCCTTCAGCTCCTCCCAGAGTCTCCTGATGGTCTTCCCAGCCTCATCATACTCGCTGAGGTACGCATGGACGCGGGAGCCATAGCTGGTAACCGGCTCCCGTGCGGCCCTAGTGCCCCAATCCTTCTGCACCGCCGCCGCTGCACCTCTGCGAGTACTCCGCTCACCTCCGGGAGGAGACACCGCAGTGGCCCTCGCCTCAGCCTTAGGGGCTTTGCAGCCCTCCTGGGTCTTCCTGGGCTCCTCCATGCTCTGGGCCTTGCCAGATCTGGTGACCCTCTTTGCCGGTAGCAATGAGCTCCCACCCCTCGCCGGCTTAGACCGAGGGGTGGGAGACGGGGACTCAGCCCCACAGTCCATCCACTACACCCCTCTCTTTCCTGGGTCAGAGAGGGGGGGAATTACTGGGTGAAAAAACTGGTTACTCTCCTGGAGCAAACAAACCAGCACACCTTCCTCCACAGACTACAGGCTCCTAGTGGTGGCTGTGTAAATCTGTATATAGTGAGCTCCCCCTAGTGGTGGCTGTATAAATCTGTATGTAGTGAGCTCCTACTGGTGGTGGCTGTTTAAATCTGTATGTAGTGAGCGCCAACTAGTGGTGGCTGTAAAAATCTGTATGTAGTGAGCTCCCCCTAGTGGTGGCTGTATAAATCTGTATGTAGTGAGCTCCCTCTAATGGTGGCTTTATAAATCTGTATTTAGTGAGCTCCCCCTAGTGGTGTCTGTAGAAATCTGTATGCAGTGAGCCCCCCTAGTGGTGGATGTATAAATCTGTATTTAGTGAGCTCCTCCTAGCGGTCACTGTATAAATCTGTATGCAATAAGCTCCCCTAGTGGTGGTTGTATAAATTTGTGTGAAGTAAGCTTCCACCAGTGATGAATGTATAAATCTACAAAATCTACTCAGGAAAGCGAGTGCCGAAACCAATGGAACGGCATCGGTATGGGAGATGAGAAAGAGTGTTTTTATTTAACCAGGGCCAAACATGAGGAGTGAGAAGGAATTGTCCTAGTAGTGGACAACCCCTTTAATTTATTGAGAATGATAAATGACCATTCTGAGATTGTATATGCTATACCAGTCCTGACCACTTGGTACGTTTTAGGGTATATTCACACACAGGGCCGGCCTTAGGGTATAGTCACACACAGGGCCTGCCTTAGGGTATAGTCACACACAGGGTGGCTTTAGGGTATATTCACGCACAGGGCCAGCCTTAGGGTATATTCACACACAGGGCCTGCCTTAGGGTATACTCACACACAGGGTCAGCCTTAGGGTATATTCACACACAGGGCCGGCCTTATTGTATATTCACACACAGTGCCAGCCTTAGGGTATATTCACGCACAGGGCCAGCCTTAGGGTATATTCACACACAGGGCCAGACCTAGGGTATACTCACACACAGGGCCAGCCTTAGGGTATATTCACACACAGGGCCAGCCTTAGGGTATACTCACACACAGGGCCAGCCTTATGGTATACTCACACACAGGGCCGGCTTTAGGGTATATTTACACACACAGTGCCATCTTTAGGGTATCTTCACACAATATCCTTTAGAGGAGGATTCTAGCTTCGAAAACCACTTGAATTAGCGCTAAGTAAACGTTCAATACAAGGCGGCTCGCCTGCTCATATGTTCTGTCTTTTTATCATATTTTTAATTCTTCAGGTTTTTAAAAACTCCCAGAGGCTAAAAGAAGTGACCGGTTCATTCTTCATGCATTTTCCGCTCTGATGACACTATAGACTTTATAATACAAGTCAATGGGAAGTCTCGAAAGACCTCCTGACTGCTTCTTGAGCGGGTTCTTCATTGTTGGAAGAAGTTAAATAATATACCATTAAAAAAAAATGCCAAAAAAATGCTGTAAAAACGAGAAGAAAAAAGCGCCAGTAGTCAACAAAGTGCTTGGTAATCTGCCCCTTCCACTCCCAACGAAAAACTAAAATAATAAGCTGCCATTGATTGTCCGCCAGCAGCTCTTCACCATGTTACTACAAGTCGTGTTGTTCTTTGTGGACAGGATCTCATTCCTCCGGTGTGATGTAGATGTGATGGATACAACTATGGCGCGTTGGGAAATATCCTAAATTCTCTATTTCACAACTTATCACTTATAACTGGATGAGGCGTCTCAAGGTTTCTCTAAATCAACATTTTCCCAGCTCTATTTATCCCTGACAGATCTGCGCTGTCCTCAGTGCTCAGTGCATTTAACCTCTGATCCAGGTTCTTACAGATACATTGTTGCTATATTATTATTTGCAACAACTAGATACATGTTCCAAGGATGTGACAATGTGTCAGTGTGGTGTGCTGCTCTACAATTCACTGGCAAAAGGATATAAATCTCCCTCTCCCCACACAAAAAACCCAACCACATAAATAAGAAGCTGTAGTTCCCGATACCAGGTAGCCATGATACAAGGTTGAGAACGCACAGATGCAAAGTACTGACATATTAAATGTGGGGTGCACTTAGTGCTGCGCAGCCCACAAAATTTTCAGAAATCCCATTCACTTTTCTTGGACTGTAAAATGCTGTTTTTTACTGCAAAAATGTGCAGGGGAAAAAAATGCATGAAAGACTTTGCCTCTTTCTTTAAGGCCGGTTTCACACGTCAGTGGCTCCGGTACGTGAGGTGACAGTTTCCTCACGTACCGGAGCCACTGACACACGTAGACCCATAAAAATCAATGCATCTGTTCAGATGTCATTGATTTTTTGCGGACCGTGTCTCCGTGTGCCAAACACGGAGACATGTCAGTGTTCGTGGGAGCGCACGTATTACACGGACCCATTAAAGTCAATGGGTCCGTGTAAAACACGTACCACACACGGACGTTGTCCGTGTGCAGTCCGTGTGCCGTGCAGGAGACAGCGCTACACTAAGCGCTGTCCCCCCCACGTGGTGCTGAAGCCGCCATTCATATCTTCTCTGCAGCAGCGTTTGCTGTAGAGAAGATATGAATAATCCTTTTTTTTTTGTTTCTCGTGTTTAACATATAGATCCATGTCCCCACCCCCCTCCCACCCCCTGTGCGGCCGCCCGCTGTTAAAATACTTACCCGGCTCCCTCGCAGTGTCCCGTCCTGGCCGCAGCTTCTACTGTATGCGGTCACGTGGGGCCGCCCATTACAGAAATGAATATGCGGCCCCACCCCTATGGGAGGTGGAGCCGCATATTCATGACTGTAATCGGCGGCCCCACGTGACTGCTCATACAGTAGAAGCTGCGGCCAGGACAGGACACTGTGAGGGAGCTGGGTAAGTATTTTAATAACAGCGGGCTGCCGCACAGGGGGTGGGAGGGGGGTGGGGACATGGATCTATATGTTATACACGAGAAACAAAAAAAAAAAGGATTATTCATATCTTCTTTACAGCAAACGCTGCTGCAGAGAAGATATGAATGGCGGCTTCAGCACCACGTGGGGGGGACAGCGCTTATCTCTAGCGCTGTCTCCTGCACGGTGCGTGTGATACCCAGTCGGCACACGGGCGGCACACGTGTGCCGCACGTGTGCCACAATGATGTGCCGCAGAAACGCACGGGCACACGGACACGGATAATTCCGGTACCGATTTTTCCGGTACCGGAATTATCTGGACGTGTGGGACAGGCCTAAACAGAAGATCGATACGATCAGATAAAGCTTTGGCCCGCAGCGCCTCTTAGCTGCTCAGCCCTGTTCCTCCAAAACCAGCTTCTCCACCATGACAGAAGATCAGCTCTCCACCCTCCTGTCTAGATCTCATCTCACCACTTGCATGCTTGATTCGCTCCCGCCTCACCTCATCCCTAACGTCACCACAGTCTTCATCCCAACCCTAACACACCTCGTCAACCTCTCGCTCACAATTGGCGTCTTCCCCTCATCCTTAAAACATACCAAGATAACACCCATCCTTAAAAAGCCCTCCCTCGACCCATCCTCTGTGTCTAGCTATCTCCCTTATGCCTCAAAACTACTGGAACAGCATGTCCATCTTGAACTGTCCTCCCAGCTCTCCTCCTGCTCCCTCCTTGACCGGTTACAATCTGGCTTCCGATCCCATCACTCAACTGAAACTGCCCTAACTAAGGTCAACAATGACCTACTAGCCACCAAGAACTACTCTGTCCTCCTTCTCCTGGACCTGTCTTCTGTCTTTGACACAGTGGAACATTCCCTCTTGTTACAGATTCTCTCATCTCTTGGCATCACAGACTTGGCCCTATCCTGGATCTCGTCATACCTAACTGAGCGAACATTCAGTGTCTCCCTCTCCCACACCACCTCCTCACTTCGCCCCTTGTCTGTCGGTGTTCCCCAAGGCTCTGTTCTAGGACCCTTGCTCTTCTCCATCTACACCTTCGGCCTGGGACAGCTCATAGAATCCCACGGTATGCAGTAGCATCTCTACGCCGATGACACGCAGATCTACCTATCCGGACCTGACCTAACCTCCTTACTCACCAAAATCCCACATTGTCTGTCTGCTATCTCGGCCTTCTTTTCTGCTCGCTTTCTAAAACTGAACATGGACTAAACAGAATTCATCATCTTTTCCCCATATCACTCTACCCCTCCACCAGACCTATCCATCAATGTCAATGGCTGCTCACTTTCCCCAGTCCCACACGCCCGGTGCCTCGGGGTGATCCTCGACTCTGCCCTCTCTTTCAAGCCACATATCCAAGCCCTTGCCTCCTCCTGCCGCCTCAAACTCAAAAACATTTCCCGGATCCGCGCATTCCTTGACCGCGACACCACAAAAACACTAGTGCATGCCCTTATCATCTCCTGCCTCGACTACTGCAACCTCCTACTCTCTGGCCTCCCCTCTAGCACTCTGGCACCCCTCCAATCCATCCTACACTCTGCTGTCCGACTAACCTACCTGTCTCCCCGCTATTCCCCAGCCTCTCCCCTATGCCAAGCCCTTCACTGGCTTCCTATCGCCCAGAGACTCCAGTTCAAAACCCTCACAGTGATGTACAAAGCCATCCACAACCTGTCTCCTCCATACATCTGTGACATGGTCTCCTGGTACTTACCTACACGCAACCTCCGATCCTCACAAGACCTCCTTCTCTACTCCCCTCTTATCTCCTCTTCCCACAATCGCATCCAAGACTTCTCCCGTGCTCCCCCATATTCTGGAACTCTCTACCAAAACACATCAGACTCTCGCCTACCATAGAAACGTTCAAAAAGAACCTGAAGACTCACCTCTTCCGACAAGCCTACAGTCTGCAGTGATCCTGAACCTACTGAACCGCCACACAACCAGCTCTACCCTCTCCTAGTGTATCCTCACCCATCCCCTGCAGACTGTGAGCCCTCGCGGGCAGGGTCCTCCCTCCTTATGTACCCGTATGCATTGTTTTTTTCTCATGTTTAATGTATTTGTCTATATTTGCCCCGTATTCACATGTAAAGCGCCATGGAAAAAATTGCGCTATAAAAAATGTATAATAATAATAATAAATGCGACATACGCACTGCAGATACCTTATATGTGGTTGTTTCATCAGAATCTTGCACCTGCGCCGGCTATGCTCTTATCTTGGAGCGGCTGTGTCCTGCAGTGCATTAGTAGGCTATGCTCACACATTGCGTTTTTGCAGCATTTTTTGGGGGGCTGCATTTTTTCATGCAAATTTTAAGCTGCATTTTACAGTACTATGATATTTCGGAAATCTCGTGCACACACATTGGTTTTATTTTTATTACTGATTTGGAAAACTGCTGCATTTTTAAAAAATGATAGCATGTTACTTCTTTCAGCGTTTCTTTTTTTTTTAGCATATTTACCACATTTTTTCACCCATAAAGGAACAATGGGTGAGTGCAAAAATGCAGCAGAAAGTGCAGGTATCAGTTTTTGAAACCTAAGGAAGTTAAACATGTTTTTTGGGGGGTCACAAAACTTAATGCAGCAATAAAAATGCAGCAAAACTCAGCAAAAACCTGCTTTCTGTAAGCAACTGAAAATTTGCATAAAAAATGCTTCAAAAACGCAACGTGTGAACATAGCCGTATTGTGACCTGGTGTTAGTAAATGGCAGCTTTTTTGTGTGCTGGGTTTTGCAGTACTGTACTGGCAATATGTGCGGCACTACTGTATAAATAGACCAAAGTACTGTATATACTTTATATATAGTACTGTATACATAGTTTGGTTGCTGAATTTATATGGATACTATACTAAAACTATGGTTGGCCGCTACTATGTAGACGCTATGGCTCAGATTTATCAAAGCTTTGACACCAAGAAAGCTTTGAAAAGTTGCCAAATTTTGTTGTATTGTGCCAAAATGTTGCCAGTGGGGTTTTCACTAGTTTCTCCCAGACCATCAGAGGTAAGGCCGGGGTGCAACAGGAGATGTGTCACGATTCATTATGGGATTCGGGCATCTCTGGTTCTGCTGAAATTTAAATGTTGCTTTTTGCTTTTGGTCCAGCAAGAGTTAATGTCTGTCTCTTGCTGGCACTTCTTTTAGGCTGGTCACCTGATGTTGGCTGGTGACCACTCCCTCCTTCCTTTAAATAGTCACATGACCCATCAGCTGATCATCGGTAGCAGAGTTCTTCTATGCAGAGCAGCTAGGGGTGAGGGGCGCTCCTGTGTCCGTGGTGTTGCTGCTGAGGGACTTCAGATTTCTGGTGTTGTTTTTTTATGCTGCTGTGGAGTTTAGCAGCACAGCCTAAAGCTGAGTATTTCTATTTCTGTCTGTTCCCTGTTTGTCTCTTCCCTTGTGTATTACCATCTGCAGTGGTGAGGCTAGTGTCCTTGCCGGCCAGGGATCATTGAGATGGCAATCAGGGACTGGGCATGTGACGGCGGTGGTGGGAAGGACCCACATAGGGCATTAGGGGAGCTTAGGGACAGGCACAGGTTGATGTCAGGAGGTGTCTCATGCCTTGCTACCTACCGTTAGGGCCTTCCTATCCTTTCCTATTAACATCCTGTGGTATTTGTACGTTGTGTCATCCGCCGGACTTACCCGTGTACGAGCGTGACAGGTTGTTAAGTCACAACTCGTCTAATTTATGACGAGCTTTGAAGTTTCGTACGCCAGAAATCTCACCCCAATCCCTGACTAGAGTAAGACTTCTGACATGATGCATGTAGGCGCACACCATTCGTCAGACTCATGGATAGGTGTGCACCACTCCAT
Organism: Ranitomeya variabilis; assembly: GCF_051348905.1. NCBI lineage: Eukaryota > Metazoa > Chordata > Amphibia > Anura > Dendrobatidae > Ranitomeya > Ranitomeya variabilis. The sequence continues at coordinate 23,177,390 of NC_135239.1, forward strand.
GAATCAGGAGCATCACTAGGTGAGATAATTGGGCACAGTGAGGGCGACTGATATTTGGTCGCTGTAGACTGTACAGATATATTGACATTGTGAATTGTATTATCATATGAGCACTGAGCACTGTAGATTGCGGTATAATTTGTAAATGATGAAAGCTGCTGATATACGGATGTTGTAGATTATACTGTATAATGGGCGCTGAGAACGGCACTGCTGTATAAGCACATTAGATAGCGCTATTATATGGCCACTATAACAGTATATGAAGAGTGTACATTGCACTCTATTGGTAACGTAGATGGCATTATTGTTAGTGCATTAATTTGTATTATTATATCAGCACTGGAATATACAGACACTGTGAATGGTGATCATATATGGGCTCTGGAGATGGAATTATATGGACATTAGGAGGTGTACTGTTATATGAGTGCTTTATATTGTACTACCCTATCAGCAATGTATGGGCACTGTGGCTGGTACTAATCTACAGGAACTGTGGCTGGTGCTAAAATATAGCCACTGTGTACGGTGCTAATCTTTGGGCACTGTCGATGGTGCTAATATACGGGCACTGTGGAGGGTATAATCTACCATTCTGTTGACAGTAGATCGGACTATATTATATGGGCACTGTTCATTATACCATTACATGGGCACTGTGATTGGTACTATGGGCACCGTGGTGGGCACGGTGCACAGTCTGACCATATGAAATATGATGATACACGTATAACCCACAGACATGCGGGCGCTGCCGTGTCTCTGGTTTTACCTACAAAATGTGATTTCAGTATTTCATGATCTCCTCATGTAAAATATGAATTTTGCCTTTTCCTATATATTCTAGCAGGGGATTTAAGAGGACACGGTCTCCTCTGACTTCTTGGAAGCATGGCAGCAGCCGCGACTCACATCAATCTTTTTAGTTTTAGTCACACAAGGTTACGACTTGGTAACAATGTATGTAATGTGCAAAGTGGATGAATAAGAAATGAAGTGGATGCCTCATTGTTATCCCACATTCCTCCATCAGCGCTAATATCCTGCTCAGATGTCACCGGGGAGGATGAGCGAGAAGAGCACAATCCGGACCACAGACGGATGAGATGATGGCATCTGTGCTGCCCATCATGGTGTCCTGGATAGAGGCACCTGACAACCCGATCATGTGCCCACTATGTGCCGAGAAAGGATTGGAGAAAAGTGATCGGAGGGAGGAGAGGTAAACACCTAAATGCCCAGATCTGCCCCAAATTTTGTACAAAAGCCTGTAGGAATATTTTTATGTACTTGGTCACACCAAAAACCCACAAACATTGGCATCTCATTAGTCTTTTCCTTGTTCTTGACTCATTGTGACTCGGATCTCGGGCATCTATGGCTTCCTGACTCGCAATGACCGGTGGAGAAGGAGAGTGAGGTTCTTCCTTATTCTCTTCTCATTATACGATTCCTAAGATTAATGATAAATTAATGGGGGTCTTGTCTGGCCTCCCAAAAACAGGACCCCAATATCCACTCCTCCTAAACAGGAGGGCTGTCATAAGGAAGTGAAGCGTGGCGCGGGGGGGCGAGAAAATGTATACAACTCTAGGGCAGATTTGGAAATTGATGAGTCCGAATATCCACCCTCATCTATCTATCCATCTAAGATCAATCATACTGATTAGTTTGTGGGAATTTAACACTAACCCAATTCATCGACCCCAACAGTAATCTCTGCCCACCGGACAGGAGCTGTGAGAACCGCACCGACCTGGCAGCATCCTCGGCTCTTCTTTTGATTAACCGGCCTGGCATGACATCACCGTTGCTGCATGACGCATATGTGACATTGCACTGGGCCGTCTAATCAGAAGAACAGTGGTGGATATGGCCAGGTCGGATGCGGTTCTCGCAGATCCTGCCCAGAGGCAGCAGATTATTGTCTCGGCCGATGAACCAGGTCCTGCAAATCAATTTGCACCAACTCTAGTGAATATCCCTCTTTAAATAGCCTGAGTTCCAACAGCGGGGACCACCACCGATCCCAAGACTGGGGCTCTGAGCTGACATGTTGGGACTGAGTGATGGCAGTGCACTCATTCATTGCCTATAGAACTGCAGGACATGGCTGAGTGCTGTACTCATCTACCCCCTGCAGTCTCATAGACAATAAAAGGTGCAATGTCTATGAGCGCAGCCACCACTCACAGGCCATTTCTATGCCTCTCTCCGAATTGGTGAGGATCCCAGATTTCAAGCTCCCAAAGGTCAGCACATTATTACCTATGCTATGGTTAGATGATAACCTGCTAAAATGGGAAAAAAATTATATTTCACCTCTTTATCCCCCCATCCCCTGCGCCATGACCTCTGCAGAGACCTCAGAGCCTGCCTAGAGCATTCTTCCATAGAAGTCAATAGGTGAAGTCACAAATTACCTATTCTCACTCACTGCACAGCAACCTCTGCACAGATTAAAAAGCATGCCCCCTTCACTCTTCCTTGGAAGACAGTAGGTGATGCCACAGCTTACCTCCTCTCCCATCCTTCACAATTACCACTTCAAACATCACAGAGCATTTCCAGTACACTCATGTTTAGATGTCAATAAATCATTTCACAGAACACCTCCTACAACTCCCTGCACAATGACCTCTGCACAGATCCCAGAATATGCCTCTTACACTCTTCCTTAAAAATCAATATGTGATGTCACCTCCTCTATCCTTTGCACAATGACCTTTGCACAGATCACAGAACAGGCCCACTACATTCTTCCTTGGAGGTCAATAAGTAATGACATAGCTCACCTCCTCCCCCTCCCTGCACGATGACCCCTGCACAGATTGCAGAACATGCCTACTACACTCCTTCTTAGAGCTAGTAGGTAATGTCACAGCTCACCTCCTTCTCCTCTCTGCACAGATCACAGAGCATGCCCACATCATTCTCTTGTAGAAATCACTGAACATTTCCAGACTATTGTTTTCTATATGCAATGTGGCTGCTGTGAAGCAAATTTGTGAATGGTGTTAGCAGAAGCTCAGGGACGATGGCTGATCCCATAAGTGTGTACAGTAAACAGAATAATGAAAGAATCAAAAGGTACAAACAGATACAGTTAGGTCCATATATATTTGGACAGAGACAACATTTTTCTAATTTTGGTTATAGACATTACCACAATGAATTTTAAACAAAACAATTCAGATGCAGTTGAAGTTCAGACTTTCAGCTTTCATTTGAGGGCATCCACATTAAAATCGGATGAAGGGTTTAGGAGTTTCAGCTCCTTAACATGTGCCACCCTGTTTTTAAAGGGACCAAAAGTAATTGGACAATTGACACCAAGGCTATTTCATGGACAGGTGTGGGCAATCCCTTCGTTATGACATTCTCAATTAAGCAGATAAAAGGCCTGGAGTTGATTTGAGATGTGGTGCTTACATTTGGAAGGTTTTGCTGTGAAGTAAACATGCGGTAAAGGAGCTCTCCATGCAGGTGAAACAAGCCATCCTTAAGCTGCGAAAACAGAAAAAACCCATCCGATAAATTGCTACAATATTAGGAGTGGCAAAATCTACAGTTTGGTACATCCTGAGAGAGAAAGAAAGCACTGGTGAACTCATCAATGCAAAAAGACCTGGGCGCCCACGGAAGACAACAGTGGTGGATGATCGTAGAATAATCTCCATGGTGAAGAGAAACCCCTTCACAACAGCCAACCAAGTGAACAACACTCTCCAGGAGGTCGGCGTATCAATATCCAAATCTACCATAAAGAGAAGACTGCATGAAAGTAAATACAGAGGGTTCACTGCACGGTGCAAGCCACTCATAAGCATCAAGAGTAAAAAGGCTAAAAAACATCTAAAAAAGCCGGCACAGTTCTGGAAGAACATTCTTTGGACAGATGAAACCAAGATCAACCTCTACCAGAATCATGGAAAGAGAAAAGTATGGCGAAGGCGAGTTACAGCTCATGATCCGAAGCATACCACATCATCTGTAAAACACAGCGGAGGCAGTGTGATGGCTTGGGCATGCATGGCTGCCAGTGGCACTGGGTCACTAGTGTTTATGGATGATGTGACACAGGAATGAATTCTGAGGTCTTCAGAGCCGCCATACTGTGTGCTCAGATCCAGCCAAATGCAGCCAAACTGATTGGTCGTCGTTTCATACTACAGATGGACAATGACCCAAAACATAAAGCCAAAGCAACCCAGGAGTTTATTAAAGCAAAGAAGTGGAATATTCTGGAATGGCCAAGTCAGTCACTTGATCTCAACCCAATTGAGCAGCATTTCACTTGTTAAAGACTAAACTTCAGACAGAAAGGCCCAGAAACAAACATCAACTGAAAACCACCGCAGTGAAGGCCTGGCAGAGCATCAAAAAGGAGGAAACACAGCGTCTGGTGATGTCCATGAGTTCAAGACTTCCGGCAGTCATTGCCAACAAAGGGTTTTCAACCAAGTACTAAAAATGAACATTTTATTTAAAATTATTGAATCTGTCCTATTACTTTTGGTCCCTTTAAAAACAGGGTGGCACATGTTAAGGAGCTGAAACTCCTAAACCCTTCATCCAATTTTAATGTGGATACCCTCAAATGAAAGCTGAAAGTCTGAACTTCAACTGCATCTGAATTGTTTTGTTTAAAATTCATTGTGGCAATGTCTATAACCAAAATTAGAAAAATGTTGTGTCTGTCCAAATATATATGGACCTAACTGTATAAAAGCTAATTTGTATCACTATATAGTTAAAGGAAAAAAGTAGATGATACATTCTTTTTAATGTATCAGCTGGAGAAAGAGGGGTCATGTACTGTTCCTACAAATGGGGGCTACGTCCATTCTCATGTACCCCAGATTACAGGCATACCAGGTCTACCTACATGTTCTTGACTCCACATATCTCCATAATAGTCTGGAAGATTCCAATGTAGAAATACAACCCCTTATGTACCCGCTGGTGGAGGTCTCGGTAATTGCCAGCAAGCATCAAGGTCAGGAGGCTGCATAAAGCCGAGGAATGTGCAGGGCATCAATAATCCAGATCTATAGTATTCAGTCTCATGGCGGCCTGAACCCGATCCACATCAGTTGTTCCATCTCATAACAGCCTCCAATATAACCTGCTGAAATGTCACCGAGAACATCATGTCCCAGCGCAAGAAATAGACCCCGAGCAACTGGTGATGGGGAGAATAGTCAGCCCTGTGTGCGGCGGATCTCAGGGCTGACGTCCAGCCATAAATATGAAATCTATACTATTTACAGCAGCGTTTCATGTCTGTGCTCCCGGATCGTGTCCTGCCCAATGGATTTAAGCCTCTTCTAATCCTCCACTCTTGTATCTATGTATCACTATGAACACAGGCCCCAACGACTTTCCATAGCGCTCCGGCTGGAGATGTGTTGATATGGAAAATGTCGGAGCGATGACAGTCAGGAATGAGGCGACTGTCAGCGGCTCCAGGAGACAAAGCATAAAACTGTCAGAACAGGTGAAACCTTTGTTTTTCGAGGAAAAATGGAAGACGGATATTGGGAAAAATTTGCAGCAATTACCTGTTTTTCTTGTGGAGAATCAGAAATTTTTTTTTAAAAAAAAACAATTTTATTAGAATTCAGTCACTTCTAATGCCATTTCTCATTTCTCGAGTCCAAGTTATCACTTTTCTGTGTCGTGATGTTTGACACCTTTTGCGCCAAATTCTTAAACAAAAAAAGCGCACAACGCTTGAATTTTGCACAAAATAAAAAGTGCTCCTTAATTTTCTCTTTTCTGCTCCTATTCAGAAAAACAAAGCGGCATGTTCCTCCAAAATGACACAAAATTTTCACAAAACATTCGGACCAGCATAAAATGACTCTTGGACGGGGGGGGGGGGGGGGTTACTTGAGTATATTTGTGCAAAAGTTTTGTGACTTTTTAAAAAGTTGCAATTGATAAATCAACAGATAAACATTTGGAAAACACAAACGTAAAAACAACAACAGGAGAACACATAAAATGTAAACTTAAAAAAGGCACAAGTCAACAGAAGAGCAAAGTGGAAATGAAAAATAGGTGAAAACACCAAAAATTAGATAAAATGGTGCACACGTAACACTGACTCTGGGCCCATGTGTTCCTCTGCTTTTTTTATTATATATAAAATGTTTTTGTTGCCCTCATGTTGCCCCAAATGTGGTTGTGCACCTTGTGTTGTACAGGATAACTGCACCAAACCATGTCAGTGTTGCCATGCACCAGGAAACGCAGTTCTCGAGCTTCCAGCTTGTAGGAGGTGGAGAACCTTGGCACAGGTTCACACAGAGCCCCACAGAGAGCCTGGCGTGCCATGGCACTGGCAGGAGAGGCTTAAAAAGAGGGGGTATGATGGCCACATTTCCATCCACAAGGCCACACCATACTCCAAGCTCCAGGCCAGTATTATGTTGGGTGATGCCACGAGTAGCACCTTGGAGGCTACTGTTCAGTGGTGAAGCAGAAATGCACCATGCAGACACCGATCCAGCAGGGGGTGTGGGAATCATATTTGGATAAAACCAGCAGGAGCCTAATGCTGGTCCGGATGTTACCGGAGTGAACTCATGTTGCTTCACATTATGTGCATTTTATGGAGCCAAATATGGGATTTCACTAAAAGTAAAAACTGCTTAGTAATTCCTCTAAAATATGCAAATATATACCGCAGTGATAAATCAAAGAAGCAAGAATCTAATACTGGGCGGAATAGGCCAGGCTTCACATGGGCTGTGCATGATGAGTGTGCGTCACCGGTCACTATCTTCCATAGTCCTCCATGGAGAACCAGGCGTAACGGACCAGATGTCCCCATTCTGAAGACCTCGGTGGCTCATACACACAATCCTCAACATCTGGAGATAACAGGATGTAGGAGCGTTACTGAACGGCCTATGATGGGACAGCGGAAATAAAATTTCATAATATCTTTATTCAGTCTGGAGTACGAGCGCCATGGGCACAAATTCCAGCATTTACAGCCTCGGCTGCTATCACTGAGGTTATTACTGGTCGTCTGAGGAAGGTTCTACTGTGTTTAGGCAAATCATCAAGATCTGCTGTTGGCAGCTCCTGTATAATCATCGTGGTCCCAGATATGCTGAATGGAACCAATGGTGAGGCCATTTTTGCAGTGTCCAATGAGCCATTTTTCAACACAAAGCCTGGCCGCACGTTACTCATGCTACTATGAGCCGCCTGCATGCTCTTAATGTGCTCCCATGGCCTGCAGAATCTCTGGGCTGGTCTCCCATCGAGGACATCTGGGACGTCATTGGTCGCTCTCAATGTGCTCCCATGGCCTGCAGAATCTCTGGGCTGGTTTCCCATTGAGGACATCTGGGACGTCATTGGTCGCTCTCAATGTGCTCCCATGGCCTGCAGAATCTCTGGGCTGGTCTCCCATCGAGGACATCTGGGACGTCATTGGTCGCTCTCAATGTGCTCCCATGGCCTGCAGAATCTCTGGGCTGGTCTCCCATCGAGGACATCTGGGACGTCATTGGTCGCTCTCAATGTGCTCCCATGGCCTGCAGAATCTCTGGGCTGGTCTCCCATCGAGGACATCTGGGACATCATTGGTCGCTCTCAATGTGCTCCCATGGCCTGCAGAATCTCTGGGCTGGTCTCCCATCGAGGACATCTGGGACATCATTGGTCGCTCTCAATGTGCTCCCATGGCCTGCAGAATCTCTGGACTGGTCTCCCATCGAGGACATCTGGGACGTCATTGGTCGCTCTCAATGTGCTCCCATGGCCTGCAGAATCTCTGGACTGGTCTCCCATCGAGGACATCTGGGACGTCATTGGTCACTCTCAATGTGCTCCCATGGCCTTCAGGATCTCTGGGCTGGTCTCCCATCGAGGACATCTGGGACGTCATTGGTCGCCAATAGCATAGGGAGCTGCCAGCAGTGGATCTTGATGATTTACGTGTGCGGGGACTAGAACCTATTTTTCGAGCATGTCGAAGACATTCGGTTAGCAAAGGAGCATGCTCTGATAACACCTTATCCAAACACGTTCGCTCATCACTAATGAGCAAGTCTCTTCTAACTTGGTTTAGGCACAATCGCTTGATTTCAGGTGTTATTTGATTGGAGTTAGAACTACTCTGATTGCCATGAATGGAATAAAGGGTTTTGAAAAAAAAAAATTCTTTATACACTTTCCTCACCTGTTGTTGCTCCACCTCCACCACTGTCGTCATCACGGCTCTGTAGTCTTCCATTTTTCCGCTGCTTGACAAGATCGACTCCTGCACTAATGTCCGTGATCTCTCCTACATGGTGACGCAGGTGAGGGGGAAACAACATGACCACTTGGAATGGAGGGAGTTGATTGTCAGTAAATTGAAAAATTGAGAAGCTGCCGGAGTAAAAACAGGTGAGAAAAGGTGAAAATGTGGGTTTTGGGGAAATTTGTAGCAAATTTCAGGTCCCTCATCTCTAGTGACCACCCAATGACAGGGGAAGGAAAGTGCATCCAGTTTTTAACTACATTACGCACTTTGGGGTCATAGTGACCCCTTCATCAGGACTTGATTACTCCGATGACATCATGCACCGCTCCATCGGGACACAACCTGTAGTGAGTTGCCCTGTGGGTTTCTGCCCCTCATCAAAATAATTGATCCTTTTTTCCAAGTGACTGATGATGATCTGCAGACGTTTAGGGGTCCGGCCCCAGGGTGGGGGGGGGGGGGCGTATGATCCTCACAACATTGTGATCCGCAGAAATGTTTATACTCCCGTCCTGTTGCCTCGATACTGATAAAAAATTCATGAGCGAAGCTCCGTGCGATGTGTGCAGACCCGAAGCCACGGCAATTTATGGCATAATTTACAACATGTGTGGTGATGTCACGATAATGAAGCATGCCCTTAAAGTGATCCGTGTCAAACCGGGAACCAATTTTATGTTTTTTTTTTTTTATTTAAGTCACTTGTGGGTCTATTTGTTTAAAAAGTAACAGTGTAGAAGAAGAAGTGCAGCTCTGGGGAGAATCATTCAATTCCCCCGTTGTAAAAAGCAACCTTCCCTTATTGGTAATTCCTGCCCTCGTCGATTACGCACTTGACCCCGTGACCTTTCGTGCTTCCATTGATAGTAAACATCACATCGCGCCTGTAGGTGATTTCATTTACCGCTCTGGATTTAATATCAGTCAGACCCCGGGATTGATGGGAAGTGCAGGCAGCAACTTTGTAACCGTCGGATAGTTTCCACTAAATGTAAGGCTTCAGAGCGTCGTGCGGAGGATCTACAGGAGTGTACACAGCTCACCGCAGCCCCCTGCGCCCGGCTCCTAATGTGGCCGCTGAGCAATCTCTTCCATGACTACACGAGATCGGAACTGCATCTGTTTAGTGAATCAGACGGGGTACAAAGGCTCGGCGTCGTCTGCAAAATGAAATGTTTAAAGCTTATGTTCACCCCGATCTGTGCCCCGGCCTCCGCAGCGTCTTCAAAAACTAAGAAAAAAATGTTACATTTCAACACTTCCAATTTGTTATTCCCTCGGAGACAAGCGGCAATAGACATGGCTGCTTATCCTGTGCAGAACTCTACCTGCTTGGCCAATCACCTGCAGGGTAAAGAATAGCGAGACAGGACCCAGAACGGTAATACTGCGGAATGTGTGATTGTAGATACTGCACATTGTGTCACTTGTGTCTGATCCGGAGTTATTCTCTAAAGGCGTACTTTAATTCCGCATGGTAAACATAGGAAACAGTCAGCAAGCGGGTGGGTAGACCGCCCATAACAGCAAGGCTACTTTCACACTAGCGTCATGCACTGCACGTCACAATGCGACGTACCGACGCAACAACGCTAGCGTTGAAAGCGCCGCACAACGGGGGCAGCGGATGTAGTTTTTCAATGCATCCGCTGCCCCATTGTAAGGTCCGGAGAGGAGGGGGCGGAGTTCCGGCCGCACATGCGCGGTAGGAAATGGCGGACACGACGCACAAAAAACGTTACATGTAGCGTTTTTTTGTGCCGACGGTCCGCCAAAACACGGCGCATCCGTCGCACGACGGATGCGACGTGTGGCAATCCGTCGCAATGCGTCGCTAATGCAAGTCAATGGAGAAAAAACGCATCCTGCAAGCACTTTTGCAGGATGCGTTTTTTCTCCAAAATGACGCATTGCGACAGAGGCCAAACGACGCTAGTGTGAAAGTAGCCTTACTAACTAACTATACTGCCGGGAGTTAATTTGTATCAGAATGCTCACACTTCCCATAATGCAACCTGTCAGGGCAAACCTCCCTAGGTGTGCAGGAAAAAATGTTACTTCTGAAGCTTGCAGAGTTGTGAATGCAGCTCTGCAGTATAATACAAATCATGACTGTGGATCATTGTAAAAAATACTACCAGCAGATTAGTGAGTGCAGCTCTGGAGTATAATACAGGATGTAACTCAGGATCAGTAATGTAATGTATGTACACAGTGACTGCACCAGCAGATTAGTGAGTGCAGCTCTGGAGTATAATACAGGATGTAACTCAGGATCAGTAATGTAATGTATGTACACAGTGACTGCACCAGCAGAATAGTGAGTGCAGCTCTGGAGGATAATACAGGATGCAACTCAGGATCAGTAATGTATGTACACAGTGACTGCAGCTCTGGAGCATAATACAGGATGTAACTCAGGATCAGTAATGTAATGTATGTACACAGTGACTGCACCAGCAGAATAGTGAGTGCAGCTCTGGAGTATAATACAGGATGTAACTCAGGATCAGTAATGTAATGTATGTACACAGTGACTGCAGCAGCAGAATAGTGAGTGCAGCTCTGGAGCATAATACAGGATGTAACTCAGGATCAGTAATGTAATGTATGTACACAGTGACTGCACCAGCAGAATAGTGAGTGCAGCTCTGGAGTATAATACAGGATGTAATTTAGGATCAGTAATGTCATGTATGTACACGGTGACTGCACCAGCAGAATAGTGAGTGCAGCTCTGGAGTATAATACAGGATGTAACTCAGGATCAGTAATGTAATGTATGTACACAGTGACTGCACCAGTAGAATAGTGAGTGCTGCTCTTGAGTATAATACAGGATATAACTCAGGATCAGTAAAGGATCAGTAATGTATGTACACAGTGACTGCACCAGCTGAATAGTGAGTGCAGCTCTGGAGTATAATACAGGATGTAACTCAGGATCAGTAATGTAATGTATGTACACAGTGACTGCACCAGTAGAATAGTGAGTGCTGCTCTTGAGTATAATACAGGATATAACTCAGGATCAGTAAAGGATCAGTAATGTATGTACACAGTGAATGCACCAGCTGAATAGTGAGTGCAGCTCTGGAGTATAATACAGGATGTAACTCAGGATCAGTACAGGATCAGTAATGTATGTACACAGTGACTGCACCAGCAGAATAGTGAGTGCAGCTCTGGAGTATAATACAGGATGTAACTCAGGATCAGTAATGTATGTACACAGTGACATGTACACAGTGACTGCACCAGCAGAATAGTGAGTGCAGCTCTGGAGGATAATACAGGATGTAACTCAGGATCAGTACAGGATCAGTAATGTATGTACACAGTGACTGCACCAGCAGAATAGTGAGTGCAGCTCTGGAGTATAATACAGGATGTAACTCAGGATCAGTAGTGTAATGTATGTACACAGTGACTGCACCAGCAGAATAGTGAGTGCAGCTCTGGAGTATAATACAGGATGTAACTCAGGATCAGTAATGTAATGTATGTACACAGTGAATGCACCAGCAGAATAGTGAGTGCAGCTCTGGAGTATAATACAGGATGTAACTCAGGATCAGTAATATAATGTATGTACACAGTGATTGCACCAGCAGAATAGTGAGTGCAGCTCTGGAGTATAATACAGCATGTAACTCAGGATCAGTACAGGATCAGTAATGTAATGTATGTGCACAGTGACTGCACCAGCAGAATAGTGAGTGCAGCTCTGGAGTATAACACAGGATGTAACTGATGATGTACTCTATATAGAAAGTGACTGTACTGTGTATGTGGATTAGTTCCAGCTGTAATAATGAATTTATACTTTAGAAATGTAAAATGAATTAAATCTATGAACTAATTCTTTGGTTTTGGCCGGAGCGTTCAGTGTGTATGTAGATCATGCTGCTGTGTCATCTCTGTTCTCCGTAGATGACCCCATCATTGCTTCTTACTGACAGATTTGTAGGTAGGAAAACAAGGCACAAGTAATATTTCCATTTTTTGTCTAGAATCTGGTTAACTACTCACAGCAAAATGTGACTGAAATGCTAAAAATACCGTATTAGCGGGAAAGTGAGCATCTTTTTAGGAAACCGCTGTCAACAGAGGAGATGGGTAAAGCAAATGGTGGAGTAACTGCGCACACAGACCCGGCCAGGTGACTGCTATTACTGGCACGGTGCGCGGCTCTCACTGTGGCATCTCGGTGTAACTGGCAGAGTCCGACATCTCTGTATCAACTAAATCATTATTACGAGCCAAGTAAACGCTGAACTCAGCACAATGTGCCAGTTTTCCACGGTTTGCTACTAGGCTTTCCTCGCTCAGTCACTGCTGTTCACGTTTTTTTCAGAACAGAAACCCATTTATATATTTTCTGTGATTAATTCATTTCAGAGAATCTCAAATGTAAATAAATTTAAATTAAAGGGATTTTCTGGGAATTAAAATTTGGAAAACTTCCTGTAAAGTCAGTTGTCCTATGTAATGAAACTTTATTTCTATGTCTTTTATGTAGTTTTGTTCTTGGATCCGTGGTGGGCGCAGCTTGTTGTGCTTCTTCAGGGAGCGTCAGTAATTCAGCTGACAGCTCCAAACTACATTCCCCACAATGCATTGCTCCATGATAACCCTTGCCCAGATCCCTCCCCTCTGGCAAAGTGTAGAGTAACAAGAGGGGAGAAAATAACTGGAAATTCCACACACTATCTAATATTTATTCAGTGTTTTTTATCCCTATTTTTATTACTGAACTGTGACATGTTCTCTCTATCCAGATTCACCACCATGCGGCTGCTGCATTCCCCACCACAGCTTTTATACAGGCTATGATAGACCAGTGCAGATAGTGGCATAACTTCAAGCTCGTGTGCACCAATGTAAAATATCCAACAAGGCACCTGGCCCATAACTATCCCAGGAGTTTAATATTATTAGTCTACACATATAGGCCAAAGGGATCATTTGGCCCCCTGCGCTCCGGGCCCGAGTGCAACTGCAAACCCTGCATCCACTATAGTTAAGCCCATGGGTACAGACATAAAGGAGATGGAAGAAGCTGCGTGGAAGACGGGATGCGGGGCTTTCGTGACAGGACAAATGACAGGTGAGTGGTAACTGGCGAGGCATTATGTATAGTTAATTTTTTTTTTAGCCTCTTCCCGGCTTTCTACAAATCAGAAAAATGGCGGACTATTCCGAAGCTATTTCACTGAATTCACATTGAAGCGCATCACAAAAATACATAATAAGGAGACTCCAAATATTTTTATAGAACTCAAAACTAAATCAATGATTCTAAAACCAGTTCACTTATTTATATCTATAATATATCATATAACAGATATATGATTTCTTTCTCCAGTTATGAGCCAAATCACCCTTCCCTGCCTTCATTCACTCTGCAAAGCTTTTAAAATCACTTTTTTTGTGAAACAAGACAGACTGATGGCTCACGGTGGAATCAGGAACAACACAACGAGATTATGCTGATTTTTACTAGTAAGTGTTTTATCTCTCCATTAAGCTGGCTTCACAGCAACACTGCTCAGTATTTCTGCAGAATGTCCTCCATGCGGCTGCTTCTGAAAACGTGCTACATAGAGACGGGGGAGCAGGGATTCATTCTGTCTGTGTGCACTGTGTATAGGAGACAACATCTACACCCAGTAGCTCAGAGACAACTAAATATTAGATCCTGCAGAGGAGGAAAACTGGCGGAAAATGCAGGATACAAGTCATAAAATGGCTATATTCCTCATATACACACACCTTGTTCTATAAATGATAGGTATGCTTTTAGATACTTTAATTAGTGCAAACATGCAAAATGCAAGATTTGTACAAATGTCCAGACTCGCTTCACTTTACTATTTAGTTTTACTAATAAATCTACTGCCAAATCAGATTATTATGGAGAGTGTAAGCATCCTGCTGTAAACACCTGCTCATCCAATGGATCGTATGTGCATGATCTTCTTCATATTATCTGCAGAATGGGGGAGAGAATTTCATGAAAAGAATTTCTCCTTTGTTAAAATCTCCAAAAAAAAAAAAAAGAAAGAAAATGTCTTCTTGGAGTCCTGAGTGGTATCGTATATCATTCTAATGAGGAGTCAGTCATTCCAAGACTTTGGTCTCTCTCATATCACAAGCAAATCTGTCCAGGGAGTTGACAAGGTACAGACTTCAAGTTCAACTCTTAGCAGTGATTACAGCGGACAATGATGGATATTCCGGGGCTTTTAGGCTCCCCAAATAAGCTTTCCTAGATGAATAAAATATTTGCAGAGTTTTCTTGACAGATAAGAACGAAAACTTGAAGTCAGTCCTGAAGAAATCCATCATTGTACCAAATGACACGTTGTAGCAGACGGTATTTTTTTGCTATTTCTTTTATCAAAATAAAAACACACACTGCCCAAGTCCAGCAGGTTATGAAAATTTCCTTCTCAAAACATGCGCTCATTGCAAATATAACAACCATAAAATCACACCCTATGTGCAGGAATATAACTACTATAATACTGCCCCTATGTGCAAGAATATGACTACTATAATACTGCTCCTATGTACAGGAATATAACTACTATAATACTGCTCCTATGTACAAGAATATAACTACTATAATACTGCCTCCTATGTACAAGAATATAACTACTATAATACTGATCCTATGTGCAAGAATAGAACTACTATAATACTGCCCCCTATGTACAAGAATATAACTGCTATAATACTGCCACTATGTACAAGAATATAAATACTATAATACTGCCCCTATGTACAAGAATAGAACTAGTGTAATATTGCTCCTATGTACAAGAATATAACTACTATAATACTGCTCCTATGTGCAAGAATAGAACTACTATAATACTGCTCCTATGTGCAAGAATAGAACTACTATAATACTACTCCTATGTACAAGAATATAACTACTATAATACTGCCCTATGTACAAGAATATAACTACTATAATACTGCCCCTATGTACAAGAATAGAACTATTATAATACTGCCCCTATGTACAAGAATATAACTACTATAATACTGCCCCTATGTACAAGAATATAACTACTATAATACTGCTCCTATGTACAAGAATATAACTACTATAATACTGCCTCTACGAACAAGAATATAACTACTATAATACTGTACCTATGTACAAGAATATAACAACTATAATACTGCTCCTATGTGCAAGAATATAACTACTATAATACTGTCCCTATGTACAAGAATGTAACTACTATAATACTGTCCCTATGTACAAGAATGTAACTACTATAATACTGCCCCTATGTACAAGAATATAACTACTATAATACTGCTCCTATGTACAAGAATATAACTACTATAATACTGCCCCTATGTACAAGAATATAACTACTATAATACTGCCCCCCTATGTACAAGAATATAATTGCTATAATACTGCCCCTATGTACAAGAATATAACTATTATAATACTGCCCCTATGTACAAAAATATAACTACTATAATAGTGCCCCTATGTACAAGAATATAACTACTATAATACTGCTCCTATGGACAAGAATATAACTACTATAATACTGCCCTGATGTACAAGAATGTAACCACTATAATACTGCTCCCTATGTACAAGAATATTACTACTATAATACTGCCCCCTATGTACAAGAATATAATTACTATAATACTGCCCCTATATACAAGAATATAACTACTATAATACTGCCCCTATATACAAGAATATAACTACTATAATACTGCCCCTATGTACAAGAATATAACTACTATAATACTGCCCCCTATGTACAAGAATAAAATTACTATAATACTGCCCCTATATACAGGAATATAACTACTATAATACTGCCCCTATGTACAAGAATATAACTACTATAATACTGCCCCCTATGTACAAGAATATAACTACTATAATACTGCCCCCTAGTACAAGAATATAACTACTATAATACTGCCCCTATGTACAAGAATATAACTACTATAATACTGCCCCTATATACAAGAATATAACTACTACTAGATGGTGGCCCGATTCTAACGCATCGGGTATTCTAGAATATGTATGTATGTATAAATATAGCAGCCACATAGCATACAGCAGAGGCCACGTAACACAGACAGCCACATAGTATATAGCACCAATGGTGCTATATACCAATAGCATCAATGGTGCTATATAAATAAATAATAATAATAATAGCACAGCCATGTAGTATATAGGAGCCACATAGTATATAACACAGCCCACGTAGTATATAACACTGCGCACATAGTATATAACACTGCCCACATAGTATATAACACTGCCCACGTAGTATATAACACTGCGCACGTAGTATATAACACTGCCCACATAGTATATAACACTGCGCACGTAGTATATAACACTGCCCATGTAGCAGGGCTGGACTGGGACTAAAATTCAGCCCTGGCATTTGAAGTTACACAGGCCCACTTGTCACATGGTGACTGTATAATACCTTTGTACACTTGTAGGCAGGGCCGGTTTTAGGCAAAGTGGGGCCCTAGGCAAAGTTTAAAATTGGGCCCCAAATGCTAACATATTGCACATCACACAGAAGCCTTTCTGTTGTATTTACGTGCGCTGAGTTCAGGCCGCTAAACGAGTGTGATCGACAATACTGAAGTTGTTCAGCGCTTGTTTCCCGGCCTCTTTCCACCAGCTGAGGAATAATGATGGGACAGAACGATCACTAATAGATCACTAACAGATCACCATACAGTATCATGTTATCAGCAGCACATCTACAGTTTACACCGGCGATGTGCTGCTGAGAACAAGGATTTTTGTTCCAGCAAAAACAATCTGAATCTGCAGCATTTTACTTGTTTAGTATAATACACCCCATAGTCCTCCATATATTATAATGTGCACCACAGTCCTCCATATAGTATAATACACTCCCTATAGTCCTCCATATATTAAAATACACTGCTCAGTCCTCCATATAGCATAATACACTCCTCATAGTGCTCCATATAGTATAAAGCACCGCGACAGTCATCCATGTAGTACAATTCACTTCCCATAGTATAATGCACCCAATAGTTCTTCATAGAGTATAACATATACCCCATAGTCCTCAATACAGTATAATGCAGCCCACATATAGTATAATGCAGCCACAACCCTACAGAATATAATGCTGCCACCCCAGAGTATAATGCAGCCACCCAATAGAATATAATGCAGCCCCCCTCATAGTTTAATGCAGCCCCCTCATAGAGTATGATGCAATCACCCCTCAAAGAATATAAATATAATACAGCCCCCATAGAATATAATGT
The DNA here is from genome assembly GCF_051348905.1 of Ranitomeya variabilis. Classification (NCBI taxonomy): domain Eukaryota; kingdom Metazoa; phylum Chordata; class Amphibia; order Anura; family Dendrobatidae; genus Ranitomeya; species Ranitomeya variabilis. Next base: position 23,194,992 of record NC_135239.1, read on the forward strand.
AGCCCTGAATAGAATATAATACAGCCCACCTCCCCACAGAATATGATGCAGCCCCATCAAAGAGTATGATGCAATCATCCCTCATAAAATCTAATACAGCCCCCACAGAATATAATATAGCCCACCTCCCCATAATATATAATGCAGCCCCCCATAGTATATAACACAGCCTCCCCCATAGAATATAATATACCCCCATAGTATATAACACGACCTCCCCCATAGAATATAATATACCCCCATAGTATATAGCACAACCCGAATAGCAGATAACACAGCCCACGTAGTAGTATACAGCACAGCCCACACAGTAGTATACAGCACAGCCCACGTAGTAGTATACAGCACAGCCCACACAGTAGTATACAGCACAGCCCACACAGTAGTATACAGCATAGCCCACGCAGTAGTATACAGCACAGCCCACGCAGTAGTATAAAGCACAGCCCACATAGCAGTATACAGCACAGCCCACGTAGCAGTATACAGCACAGCCCACGTAGCAGTATACAGCACAGCCCACGTAGCAGTATACAGCACAGCCCACGTAGCAGTATACAGCACAGCCCACGTAGCAGTATACAGCACAGCCCACTTAGCAGTATACAGCAAAGCCCACATAGTAGTATATGCAGCACAGACCACATAGTAGTATACAGCACAGCCCGCATCTCTCCTCCTCCCTGAGAATGGCCCCACAGTCCAGTAAAAAAAACCAAAACACACTCCTCACCTCTCCTTGTGCCCGCGTTGCTCCCTGCTCCTGTCTCGGCGGCTGCCGCTGCACTGCCTAGCACGCAGTGAGTGCACGTGCACCCGCAATGTCAGAGCGGGGAATGATGGGAGAGGGGGCATCAGCAGACGCTCTCTCCATCATTGCATTCAACTGTACCGGCGTCATAGACGCCGGTATAGTTGAATGCGGCAGCGGCGCTGGTGGGGGGGTGAGTCGGTGTGCAGCGGCCCACTACTGGCACCGGCCCTTCTGGCATTTGCCAGAAGGGCCCGATGGCCAGTCCGGCCTGACTACTATAATACTTTTCCTATGTACAAGAATATAACTACTATAATACTGCTCCTATGTACAAGAATATAACTACTATAATACTGCCACTATGTACAAGAATATAACTACTATAATACTGCCCCTCTGAACAAGAATATAACTACTATAATACTGCCCCTATGTACAAGAATATAACTACTATAATACTGCTCCTATGTACAAGAATATAACTACTATAATACTGCCCCTATGTACAAGAATATAACTACTATAATACTGCCCCATGTACAAGAATATAACTACTATAATACTGCTCCTATGTACAAGAATATAACTACTATAATACTGCTCCTATATACAAGAATATAACTACTATAATACTGCTCCTATGTACAAGAATATAACTACTATAATACTGCTCCTATATACAAGAATATAACTACTATAATACTGCTCCTATGTACAAGAATATAACTACTATAACACTGCCCCTATGTACAAGGATATAACTACTATAATACTGCCCCTATGTACAAGGATATAACTACTATAATACTGCCCCTATGCACAAGAACATAACTACTATAATACTGCCACTATGTACAAGGATATAACTACTATAACACTGCCCCTATGTACAAGAATATAACTACTATAATACTGCCCACTATATACAAGAATATAACTACTATAATACTGCTCCTATGTACAAGAATATAACTACTATAATACTACCCCCTATGTACAAGAATATAACTACTATGATACTGCTACTATGTACAAGAATATAACTACTATAATACTGCCCACTATATACAAGAATATAACTACTATAATACTGCTCCTATGTACAAGAATATAACTACTATAATACTGCCCATATGTACAAGAATATAACTACTATAATACTGCTCCTATGTACAAGAATATAACTACTATAATACTGCCCACTATATACAAGAATATAACTACTATAATACTGCCCCTATGTACAATACTGCCCCTATGTACAATAATATAACTACTATAATACTGCCCCTATGTACAAGAATATAACTACTATAATACTGCTCCTATGTACAAGAATATAACTACTATAATACTGCCCCTATGTACAAGAATATAACTACTATAATACTGCCCCTATGTACAAGAATATAACTACTATAATACTGCCCCTATGTACAAGAATATAACTACTATAATACTGCCCCTATGTACAAGAATATAACTACTATAATACTATTCCTATGTACAAGAATATAACTACTATAATACTGCCCCCTATGTACAAGAATATAACTACTATAATACTGCCCCTATGTACTAGAATATAACTACTATAATACTGATCTAATATACACGAATATAACTACTATAATAGTGCCGCTTTATGATTATTGCAGGGTACTCTGTATGTTTTCATACACGATTATTGATGATTCAGGGTTGGGTAAGATCCTAATCTTTTTCCGCGTGAATCTCCATGTTACTTGCTGGCGTTCCTGACCACATTACAGTAGCTCTACAAGATCTTCTCCATAAATAAATGCTCTCTGCGTCCCGGCTGGAAATGATGACACGACTCCTCCTCTTCTCCAGCTTCTCGGGTTCACTTTGATTCCACTTCTGGGATTTGGGTTTGTGCAGAGATGATGTGATTGTAGCTGTAAAGTCTATTTGCGCCGATGTTTGCTTCATATTGAAATCACTAACGAGACATCTGGAACGAGTTTGATCATGAAGTCAGTAACTCTTCCGCCACCTGAAGAACCTTAGATCTCAGCCCGGTACCCGCTGTAGGGGATAACACTGTTTCTCTATAAAACGCAACCTGCAGTCCTGTAAAGTAAATGGTGACATCTAAGATCTTGTGCTGCTCCATCATAGGGGAATAGGGATTGTGCCGTGTGTACATAGTCTCAGCGTCTAAGTCCAAGAGGTGTCCAATATCCACATGGTGTAGGAACACATATGGATGCTATATATCATCCACCAGGTTATGAAAGCAGCTAAACTACTGCAGGAAAATCAAAGGATTTATTCTTATTTTTCATTAAATTTTGTATTAAGAAAGTCAAATTCGTCGTGAAATGAAAATCTCCTAATAAGGAATTATGGAATATTAGGAAGTCCTTAAAGAATTACCCGCAACTCCTTACAGGGAGCTGCAGGATGGTGCCGATACAGATGGTAGGAGAAGGTTTCTTCTACAGTAAGCTTCTTTCCAGTATACAATATATGTAAGAAGTTGAGGGTGCAGCCATAACTCTACGCTCCCCCAACTACCAACTCATAGCAGGTCTGCTAGATTGTCCTTCATCCAAAGGCTGCTCAGATATATGCAATTCTAGCTCCAGTACATGTTCCTCCTCTTGGATACGTGTCTATTAGATGGACAGAAGTCCTATGTGCTCTGTTGCAAGGTTAAACTTGACTGCAAAAAGGAGAAGCTTGCCTGTTCTCCATTTAGAACTTTTAGAAAAATCCTACCTCTAGGATTGGATTTCTTTTTGGAAAGTCCCTCTAAGATTGTGGGAGATGAAGAGTCTATGATATAAGTTCCCTCAACCCTTGTTTTCCCAATGATGCATAGAAGGATCCAACAGGTTGAATCTCATCCAGTTTTCCTACCAGATGAAGGGTCAGAAGAGTTTATTGGCCACTTATCTCTACCACCTGATAAAATTCCAGGCATATTTATTGGACCCAATGTGTTGGGATGTGTCTCGTAGATGTTGTATTAATGGTGGAGTTGAGGTTGAACTTCATGATCACATGTGTACAGCTGTACTCAATTGAGAGCTTTTGAAAAAATAAGATACACTACTTATATGTTCTCGAGAACCAGAACCTCAAGAAGCTGATACCCTACAAGAGAGCTCCTTACTTCTCTGCTGCTCTTCAGAGACAAACTCACCAACAGTCAGGTGGTGGGTCATGTGACTATTTAAAGGATGGTGGGAGTGGTCACCACCCACATCAGCTGACCAGCAATACAGAAGCTGCTAGCAAGGAAACTGACATTAACCCTTGCTGGCTGGAATGGAAAAAACTACATTTAAATTATAGAGGAACCAGGGCTACCACGAATCCAAAACTGAATCGTGACACATAGGTAGGAGACACACTCGGGCCCTTGACCTAAAGTCCTTTAACTCACAAATGAAGATGCCTACTATGCTACATTAGTCATCTAAGATCCAGCACAGCCACACTGGTCATCACTGATCTAGCTCTGCTACACCAGTCATTACTGATCTAGCTCTGCTACATCTGTCACCTCTGATCCAGCACAACCACACTGGTCATCACTGATCTAACTCTGCTACATGATTCATTACTGATCCTACTCTGCTACATCTGTCACCTCTGATCCAGCACAGTCACACTGGTCATCACTGATCTAACTCTGCTACATGATTCATTACTGATCCTACTCTGCTACATCTGTCACCTCTGATCCAGCACAACCACACTGGTCATCACTGATCTTGCTCTGCTACACCAGTCATCTCTGATCTAGCTCTGCTACATGATTCATCACTGATCCTACTCTGCTACATCTGTCACCTCTGATCCAGCACAACCACACTGATCATCACTGATCTAGCTCTACTACACCAGTCATCACTGATCCAGCACAGTCATATCAATCATCACTGATTTAGCTCTGCTATATCAATCATTAGTGAATAAGTTCTGCTACATCAGTTAGGCATCTCCTCCCCTCCATAATGCTGCATCGGTGCCATCTCAAGAACTGCTCTTCCTCATTGGCCGTTTCAAGGATCCACCTCAGGTAAGACCCCAACACCTACACTGCCCCTACAGGGGAAAAATAAGAACAGCCATATAGTTGACAATAATAATAGTTATACTATAAGTCTCTGTTGTTGCAAGAAATTCCAATTAAATTTGTAAAAGTCGGGCTCATTGGGCTTTGCTAATAAGGGGAAACTTAATTTATCGATGTCCAGCTACATTGTTGCCCAAAGGCCCAAAACAAAGTGCGACTTGTCATCAGCAAATAAAGTCATGTTCAGAGATAAAGAATAGTCAATGAGCCATCAGTGGCATATACAACCGCCACAGAGTGCTAATATAAATGACCAGTGTAGCTGATAGCTGGGGGAACAGTGCTACTTAATTTTTTCTGCTTCTTAACTAAAGGAAATTCTAAGCCGCATTTCCTAACTCTGCTCCCGAGGATTAATATAAAATATCTGTCTGAGAAGGTCGGACAATAGCAACTGTAATCCCCTGTGCGGACGATGAAAAAACCTGTCTGGTGAAAAGGCGCTGGAGCTTTGCAATGTATTATCCGGACGGAGGAATGTCTCTGGACAGCGGCAGAAGCATTGTCATCTACTGATGGATGGAGTGACAGATCGGTCTGTGTGCCGGTACATGCTCTGCTTACCGTGGACAGTCTGCAGCCAGTACCGGGATAATTAAAGGGCCCCAGAGAAACCATAAGACATTTCTGTGCACTTTCCAAAAATTCTGTGGGAAGAAATATCAGAATAGCAAATACTAATAAATAGAAAAAATAGTAAAAAGTTTTGTCCAATTCTGTGAAGTTGCTGCAGATCGTTGCACCTCTTGTCCAGGAGCCGAGCTCCTGGCGATGATTGACGGCGAGTGTGGTGTGCTGTATACAGACGTTTGTTTTCACCAATATACTTATTACTGTATGGTAGTAATAATTAGACGTTGCATAGATTACTGTATAGATGGAGCCCTTACTTGGTCAGGATTTTAGGGTATTTTTCAGCATTGTATGGCGGCATTTACTCACTATTAGTAAAGTGAAATGAATAAAAGTGGCTGACACCAGATCAAAAACTGCATATATTATTAAATAGATCTTACACCTGATGAGGCTGTTGTACTTACATATCAGAATGGCTGTGTGATTCTTCATGGAAGTTTAAACTCGATCTCTTCCAGTCTACTCCAAATTCAAGAAGAGAGGATTGCGATGTCTCACGGGCGCTGCCATGAAGGAGGAGAGGACGGTTCCAGGTTAAAAGGATTTATTGCACTACGCGTTTCAGGGACGATCCATCGCCTTCATCATGTACCTGATACTTGATGAAGGGAATGTACCGTCCCTGAAATACGTAGTGCAGTAAGTCCTTTTAACCTGGAACCGTCGTCTGCGAGGAGACAAAAACCAAGACGGGGCCATTCTATGACCCTGAGATCGGAGTACAAGTACACCAGCCTCATCAAGTCTAAGAGATCTTTTGAATGATGCAATCAGTTTGTGTGTGGAAATCTGGTGACTGATCCATTTAAAGGGACTGGTAAGATATTATGGGGCCGTATTGTAGCCCCTCGTTTAATACGGGAGGTTCTTTTTGCAAATGTATAGGGCACAAATGAGAAGAAAAATAGAGGCATGATTGGATGTCTACTGGCCCATAGTGCGGGTGGTCTCAAAGATAAAAAGTGTATAAAAACATCAGTGCAGTCTGGAATAATAATAGTTAATAACAAATCATATTAATTAATAAAACCTTTATTTAAATCCATTAAAGATCAGCGACGAATGATTAGTAACAGTGTGACAGATGACAAAAACAAATAGAAAAAGGACCAATAAAGTGCGCCCACCATGTGACTCTTCTCCCACAGAGCCGCCATTGTTCCGTGCCCCGTTCACACCTCAGTTTATTTTCTTTATCAGGTATTTCATTCCAGTGCCCAGAAAACAGATGTAAAATGCGGCTTTAAAGGGGCTCCCCGATCAGATATAAAGGGGCCTCGGAGCTCATTAAAATGTCATCCCGCTCCCGAAAAAGAGAGGTTTTACAACCATCCTCATTCTTGCGGGTTTTCCCTCCAGCGCTGCACATTTCTCCCCTCCTCGGGACACGATGCACAATTTACCAGGATTCCTCTGACACTTTTTGTAATTGAGTAATTTTTTATTGAATCTCTCGTGTTCCTTAGAATTAATTGCAAAGTAAACAGCTCTCTTTAGAGATGGAGAACATTGTATGGGGGGCTCAGCGCCGGTGGCGAGGGTCTTCCCTGAGTGCAGCAGTCAGTGGATGAAGCAGGGTCACGATTTACTGCTCATCCCTACACCCCTCTGTTTGCACAGAATTAATCACTTAAACTACTTCCCTTAATGGGGAACATGAGATTTATGCTCCTGAGCCACACAATGTAGATCTTCCCTTTCTCACCCTATGGCGATGACGAGTGACTGTGCAGGAGAAGAAGCCATTCACTTCTTGTAGGGTCCCACTACCAGGACATACATGTCCGACCTACTGGGTCATGGAGAAATACCTAAAAATTAGAGTGCAAATTACCTCTTCAGAGAGAAGGAAGATTCACAATCTATAGCGCCAGCTGTTGGAAAAACCTCTCACCCAACCAAATCAGATCTCATACTTTGCACTGATGATGGTCAATAGCCCGAAACACCGTGTCTGCGAACTGAGATTCTGATTTGGCTTTTATCCAAAGTCATATTGCAAGACTCGTTAAAGGGTCGATAGTGACTTGTAGTGGAGCGCCCCCACACCGCCGCAGGGCCGAGGGTTCCTCCCTGATGTTCTGGTTGGGACGGCACCCATTTGACGGGTAGGCTCGGAGCTCTTCCGGGAACCTAGAGTCGCCCCTCTCCACAAGTTGCCCCCCAAGACTGCATAGGTGATTTGAGTTAGACAGCCCGCCTTAGACTGACTGTCCTGCCGCTGTTTAGAGTATTGCTTGAAGCTGGATATTATAATACTCCCTCGGCGTTCCGGCCACCGGTTATGCGCCTCAGTAGGATGTTGCTTTGGTCTTACAGCACGACTCCTACTGGTATTCTCCTATTGCTATGATCTCGTTTCTCACTCAGCACAATCTATCTCGCTTCTGATCCTTTCTTGGGCACCGCCGCTATCCTGAGCAGGCACGGTCCCGTTACGTTCGTTCAAGTTGCCAAGCCTCTGTCAGGATCCCACCCCTGACAGAGACCCTACTGTATCTTCCCCCACAACACCCTCTGCCACAAGGTGTTGCCTAGTTCCAACCCAGTCAGCTTCTGATCTAACTTCCTGCCTGACCCCAAGTTTACCCACTATGGTGGGGAGTGGCCTAGTGAATAGAACCCTTAGCTCCCCCCGGAGGCCCGGCTGTGAAATGTATTGGTGTCTGTGATACCTGATCAGATGAACTCCTTCAGTGCCATCAGACGTACCATAGCTCCCCATAGTGGCGGAGCCACAGTACTGCAACAACCAGGACTCTGGGGCGCTGCACTCCCCCCTGGTTAAACACAGTACTCCAGGACTGGGAAGAAAACAACAATACAAGTTAGCAAAAAGACATACAGTTTTGTTGAGTGCAATAACAGTAAGTATACTTGAACAGGCTTCCCTTTATGGGAGGTAAGGACACTTGAACGTTACAAACATGGTTAACATTATAAATTACAGGCTATAAACAACTCCTGTTACCCAACCGGGTATTCTACTTAGTGCAAACGTTTGCATAATAAGTTAACATTGTCCTTAAGGATGTACACTCTGAATCCGCTAAAGACCTTCTTATAATCACATTATAAGGCAATTTAACTTTTACATTCTCCTTCTTTAGATCTGCAGGACCGCCTGTCCTATCGGCACCAGACCTACTGCCTCTCCTTTCTTACAGGACCGCTCCTTTCAGCCCGAGCCTTCTGTCTTTCAACTACTATACACAGTATAGAACATAACATTACTTTCAATTTAAGAGCACTGAGCCATCTCTATATGGCTCCTATGAGGACTCAGGGTTTACCTTCTATCCTCATTTTCTATCAACATTATCAAACATTTTCTTAAAACATTAACTTCCATCATTACTTCCTTACTAGCAATCATGCAGGACACTATGTCTACCCCTACGGTCCTACTGCACCTTTCTTCTAGCTTTCACACTTTCTTCCTATGAACATTATCAGCATTTCTTCACAATTAACCAGTTTGGTACATATAACTTTTACATGTAAACATTAGCATCTCTTTCTTCATCGAGACATTACTATTATCTGTCAGTCTTAGAGCACACGGTTCATCAGCGTACTAGGTGGACAGCCCCTTTAAGAGGGGACCAAGTCTTTATGAGGTAGCATATCTTCTCAGGCTACCAGTCCGTACTCAACAAAGGCTCCGGTGCGGTATCTTCGCAAAGAGTCTCTCTTTAAGTAAAACCAGTAGGGAGCGCCTTTAAGAAGGTGCAACTATTTACAATAAGTTTGTATCATGCACTGTTCATGATTGCGGCAGTTCTTGATAACAGGAAACAAAAAGTAGAAAAACAAACCAAACAATAGGGATCCCGGGTCAACAAAGGGATCCCTTTAAGAGTTAACCCTAGACGGGTTCAGTAGCAAAACAGCAAGGAAATAAACAGTTAACTATTTACAGTTTCAGGTTTCCGAGGCTTAGTTGAACGGCTTCCAGGGCTGCACCTGGCACTTAACCCCTCTTGGCCCGGGAAGGGTGAAGTCCAGGGTTGCACCTAGTGCTGGACACACGCCGTTAATCCGTCTCTCATGTACAGTTAAATCATGCGCAGCGATGGAGGTCTGCGCAGCTTGAGTATGGGCATTTGCTGCAGCAGAGGTAGCGGCTGCTGCAAGATCAGTCACTGGAACGGAGTCAGCAGCTGTGGCACTAGCAGTCGCTGGAGTGGTGTCGGTCGTCAGGGCAGGGTCGTCCTTCATACCTGCTTCAGATGCGGTCCCTCCGGTGCTGGTCTGCTCCGCCTCCGCTGGGGTCTGGAACGCTGGTTGCGGGGCCTTGTGCTGCGGCGTTGTCATCTCTGCTTGCAGCATCTCGCTTTCCGGCAGGGCCCTGCTTTCTGGCTTCGGAGCGATGGAACTTCTTCCTTGCTCCGGACCAGACGAGGCTGCCGACAGACGTCTGGCGAGGCTCCCGATGATGGTCTTCTTCCACCCGGCCTCAGTGCTCAGCTGCATCCGCCGGGGTTGGTGGATCAGCTCGTCCGCTCCGGTCTGCAGGAGGTCAGCGTCAACTGTGGAGGTCTGGCTGCGATGCCTCTCCGGGTAGCTGGGGGAGTCCTCGGCTCCGACCCCACACTCCGGCTCCGGGCGGCTGGCCATGGCGTCCTCCATGTTGCTCGCTTCTTCTTCCTGGTCCTTTTCCCGCTCTCTCCTTCGTGGGCGGTTCCGTTTTCTCTGTCTCTGCCCACCATTGTGGATCAGGAGGCGGATCTCGGCTGCTGACGGACACGTCCTCAAGGGGCCGAGACATTTAGACTGGGCGGCCATTGTCTTTCGCGCTCTTCAGCTTGTTCACGCCCACTTCCACGCCCTTCTTCTTCTCCTGCGCTCTCCTTAGCGCTGTAATGGCGGCGGTTTTGGCGGGAACTTCTGGCGGCAAGCGGCAATACACGGCCCTTCTAATAAAGTACAGTCCAAGCACTATAAATCACAGTTCCAAGGCACACATGACCTGATTCTTCAGGCTTAAGTAGATCCTGTTCGTGACGCCAAGTTGGAGCGCCCCCACACCGCCGCAGGGCCGAGGGGTACCCGGTACCGGGCCTCTGAGTCTCAGTCCTGGAGTGGTCACGGTGGCTAGACCCGGTCCGTGGCCCTGTCTGTCAGTGGGGGACGTCCGGTGCAATAAGTGGTGGTGTAGCGGTGCAGTTGTGGGGTGCAGGTCACGGTAAATAACGAGGACACCAGGTTGCAGTCTCTTTACCTCTTTACTGAAGATCTCTGGGTCCTCAGTCCGGAATACGGTTCACCAGGCTGCGCAAGTCCGGCTGGTCCAATGGCACCTCCAGAGTTCTCTTCACAGGTGGAAATCTGTGCCTTCCTGCTTGCGCTATGTGTTGTGGTCCTTCCCTGCTGTGCTTACGGAAAGTCCCCACAACTGTTGTGTCTGTTTCTTAAGTTCCCTCACAACTCGATTAGATGATGTTCTGCTAATCCTCCGTCCCTCCCTGATGTTCTGGTTGGGACGGCACCCGTTTGACGGGTAGGCTCGGAGCTCTTCCGGGACCCTAGAGTCGCCCCTCTCCACAAGTTGCCCCCCAAGACTGCATAGGTGATTTGAGTTAGACAGCCCGCCTTAGACTGACTGTCCTGCCGCTGTTTAGAGTATTGCTTGAAGCTGGATATTATAATACTTCCTTCGGCGTTCCGGCCACCGGTTATGCGCCTCAGTAGGATGTTGCCTCGGTCCTACAGCACGACTCCTACTGGTATTCTCCTTCTTGCTTTGATCTCGTTTCTCACTCAGCACAATCTATCTCGCTTCTGATCCTTTCTTGGGCACCGCCGCTATCCTGAGCAGGCACGGTCCCGTTACGTTCGTTCAAGTTGCCAAGCCTCTGTCAGGATCCCACCCCTGACAGAGACCCTACTGTATCTTCCCCCACAACACCCTCTGCCACAAGGTGTTGCCTGGTTCCAACCCAGTCAGCTTCTGACTAACTTCCTGCCTGACCCCCAGTTTACCCACTATGGTGGGGAGTGGCCTAGTGAATAGAACCCTTAGCTCCCCCCGGAGGCCCGGCTGTGAAATGTATTGGTGTCTGTGATACCTGATCAGATGAACTCCTTCAGTGCCATCAGACGTACCATAGCTCCCCACAGTTGCGGAGCCACAGTACTGCAACGACCAGGACTCTGGGGCGCTGCACTAGGATCACTACTTCCAACAGGTGGCGCTATAGGGTTCAAGTCCTCTTCCTCTCTAAAGAGGCAATTTGCTTATTACATTTCCCATGGTCCCTAAACAAACCACTCCTACTCCATTGACCGTCTCCTCTTCACCCTTCACCTGGGCTTCTGGTGCTGGCTGGGTCATCACACACATTGTGATGTCATAACAGGCTCAAAACCACATGACCATGTGGGCCGATACATGTTATGACATCATCCAGCCTAGGTTGGCTGCAGCCTTATTTTAGCGGGTGTTGAGAACCTTTCATTGGATGTCCTCAGTATCAGAAGTGCGACTTGCTGAGGTTACAGCTGTTGGATAAGACAGGGAACCTCAATAATAAGCTCATCACAGGACATCCTGCTAACCAAGATCATCTGTAGTCTGTGGGTGTGCATTTCCCTGCACTGCCCCTAAAGGACAAATGAAGCATTACACAAAGGAAAACTGCTCAAACATCCATCCTTCAGACTCTTTAATGAGCAACCTATGCAGATATAGAGCTCTGTATGTAAAACCCCACTTGGACAATATTTGGAAAATGTCCCAGTTTGATGTGAAAGGACGCGGTGTAATACCTCATTTCTCCTGCGGGTGCACTGCAGAAAAATTCAACAGCTACTGCCAGGTTTCTTTACAGATTAAATATAATCAATGATTTAATTCTTATGATCGGGTTGTTGCCAAGAGTCCCTTTGAACAGGTAGGGATTGACTAACCCTCCTTGTCGTATATTCGCACATATCTGATTAATCACACATATAAACATTATTCTTTGTATCCGTGTACGAAATATTTTGCTTACAGGGACAAAATCTAAAATATTTTTCTCTGCTGGAAACAAATCCATCTCTATCCATGACCCGTGTTTACATATTTGTGGGCTCTGATCGTAAAATGTTGTGTCACTGCGGGGAATTTCTGGCCTTCCTAAATCTCCTGGAATTTTGTTCATTTCTTGGTATTTTCATATAGAAACGTTTTCAGATTGTTATAAAAAATGAATTTCAGCTTGTGGAGATGAGTAGTGAACTCACGGGGGATGAAATACGAGAACAGATTTTATTTTCATTTTCTTGCCTCGTAAGAATTTAATGATTCTTAGAAAGAAGAAATTCACTGATCCCAGCTGACAGGTAGAAAAAAGTAAATAAAAGAACCTGACATCAGGTTTCGCTTTGCGTGAAAAGTTGTCTCTCTAGAGATGTATTTACAATGCACACCCGTCATGTATATATAGATTATATGAGAAATGATGGAGACGCAGGAGGATAAACCAGCTTGGAATATCTCATTTATTTCTTACTTCGTGTGTGACACTGCCCCTAGTGGCCATTGTGGGTTATTACTGACTGTGATTCTTATCGGCATCATTAAATAATTGTGAAAAACTGATCTACAGCCATCATAAATACATATTCTGAGATGAATCTCCTGTTCCTGTGTCTAGATATTGCTGTGACAATACATGCCAGTTCGCCCCCTGCTGATCTTTTGATTCTTTCACAAGATGTCCACTGACCTCTCGGCAGCAAAAACGGTGAGAGCCATAAGCTGGAGAGCTAACTGGGAGCCTAAATATCTAGGAGGATAAAGGGTAACACTAATAGTAATAACTCATACCATGTTTTCCACCAAGACTGATATTCCCAGTAGTGCGGGTGATCTGGTGCATGAGTTTCTTACAGGTGTCTTAGCAATTGGATCACTCGCTTTCCAGGCGGAGTCCTAAAATATCCTTTCCAATCTAGAGGGTGGGCCAATTATATGGATACACCTGGGTGGGCCATTTATAAAGTTGGGTTCAAAATGGCCGACTACAAAATGGCCGTCATGGTCGCCACTCATCTTGAAAAGTTTTCCCCCTCCCATATACTAATGTGCAACAAACAGGAAGTTGATATCACCAGCCATTCCTATTTTATTTAGGTGTATCCATGTACATGGTCCACCCAGGTTTATCCCCATATATGGCCCACCCTGTACCTTCATCTTATAGGATGAAGAATAGTAGGGTTACGCAGGCTCCGTGCCCCAGTTTAGCCACTGGTTACCAGTGGTGGCACAAAGGCTCCACTGTCTCAGTGACTTCGGTGACACCGAGATCACTAGTTCTGTAAGGTTTTTATATACTTGGTTAACATTGCAGGTTGATGTTTTCTGTAGATTGCCGCTTGACGGATCTGCACCTTCCAAACCGGATTTCTTCATTTTGGCTATTTTCAAAAGTGACACAGGATTTTGATTTAGTTTTTGAGACCTTAGCAGATTTTCGGCTGTTGCAGTGGGATGAGGATCATAGAGATTTGTTGGAGGGAGGTTTTTCTTACCAAGTTAAGAAATTGGCAGCAGTCGAATTACTGGTGACTTCACGACCGATCTCTGCTAAAGATGAGCCGATCTGGTGAAATTCGAAAACGCCTGTTTACACCGATTTTTCTTGTGAAATTCGATTGGCGGAGAAGTTATTCTTTGCAAATTTAATATCGCTTAATATGTTCTGGAGTTTCTCCAAAGTTCAGAGCATAATAAACGTAAGATGTAAACAATAGTGATGGGCGAACCCCCCGATGTTCAGGATCAGCCGGTTCGCCCTAGTTTTTTGTAAAGTTCGATTTCGGGGCTGGAGATGACACGAACTTGCGTCCGAACTCCAAACTCGGACTTTACATATATGCGATGGGAAGGGGGAGCTGTAAAAAAAGCAGACAATTAATAATAAACATTATAATTATACTTACCTGTCCAGCGACGAGTTCTCCCATCCCGCTGTCTCCTGGCCACATCTGCTTCCAGGTCCGCTCATTAACTGCCGGCAATAATCATTGCACTCGGCAGTCTTCGGCTTTTTCTGGCAGTGTTCGTGCAGTGACGTCACCGAGTGCAGTGAATACCGGCAGAAGATGATGAGCGGCCCTGGAAGCAGATGCGGCCGGGAGACAGCGGGATGGGAGGATGCGTCACTGGACAGGTAAGTATAATCATAATGTTTATTATTAATTGTCTGCTTTTTTTTCACAGCCCGAACTGGACCCAAACTGTAACACGGGTTTCCATGGAAACCCGTGTTCGGGACCGTGTGACCGAACAATATGTGTTCAGTTCAATCCCAAACTTCACAGTTCGGGTTCGCCCATCTTTATAATCTTTATACTCGCCCTACCGCTCACCTTTCCTGCTCCCGCACTTCTTACCATCACTCGCCCGATCCTCGTCACATCTCCTGATCCCTGCCGCGAGGACTGATATCCCCGCGCCTCTCAAACTGAGCCAGGATTTCCATCTCTGATGAGGCCCAGGAGGGTTCTACAAATGTGCGCGAAAGGACACAACGTCATGATGTCACAACATGCGTCATGATCTTGTGCGCGCATGTGCCGAGCTGTCCCTGCCGTTGATTTCAGCGGTCATGGTGGGGATCAGAAGATTCAACAAGGAATGGACGAGTAACGGTAAGGAGCGAAGGGGCCGGAGACATGAGCGGTAAGGTGAGTATAAGGATTTTGCTCAAATTTGAAGGCCCCTCATAGCTATATCACGACAATGTCCAGTGGTCGGGTCACATTGAGGGTTGTAGTTTTTTAAGCACAGAGAATAAAACAGTACAGGCAATTTTCCGTCATATTTTACGGGACATGACGCCTGCGCCCGTGTTAATGTTTTGTTTTTACAGTGATATTTTCATAGCGTAACCAGCGGTTATTTCAGCGCAGCGACGATGACATCACTCTGTTTGCCCGAGCGCAGCTGTATTCTGCTGTTATCAGTTATACAAACAGAGAAACAGACGAATGTTCCAAAGACATTAATTTCTGTCCTGAAGTATAAATAGGTCTGTTTTCTCTTTCTGTGATCTGTCTCCCTGCCAAGAGATTCACACTGGAGATCATACAGAAATGAAAATATTCGATAAAAATGAAGCAAATCTCATATGTTCATTCTCAGTTATGACCTGTTTGACTTCTGGAGAATCATTAACCCTAAGTATACTGCCCTGAAGGTCTGTACAATAAGTAATCTACTATATAATTGTCTAAGGGTCACGTCCGTCTTTCTGTCTGTCCTTCTGTCCGTCTGTCTGTCTGTCTTGGATATTCATTGGTCGCGGCCTCTGTCTGTCATGGAAATCCAAGTCACTGATTGGTCGCGGCAAAACAGCCACGACCAATCAGCGACGGGCACAGTCCGGAAGAAAATGGCCGCTCCTTACTCCCCGCACTCAGTGCCCGGCGCCCGCATACTCCCCTCTGGTCTGCGCTAACACAGGGTTAATGCCGGCGGTAACGGACCGCGCTATGCCGCGGGTACCACACTCCGTTACCGCCGCTATTAAACCTGTGTGTCCCCAACTTTTTACTATTGATGCTGCCTATGCGGCATCAATGCTAAAAAATGTAATGTTAAAAATAATAAAAAAACAAAAAACCTGCTATACTCACCCTCCGTTGTCCGCCAAGCCGCTCGCGCCGGCCGCCATCATTTTTTTTTTTTAATTGCAGCAGCAGCATTACATGTGGCACAATGCTGTATGGAGCGTCTATGGGGCCATAAAGAACTGCATGGAGCATTATATGGGGCATCTATGGGGCCATAACTGCATGGAGCATTATATGGGGCATCTATGGGGCCATAACTGCATGGAGCATTATATGGGGCATCTATGGGGCCATAACTGCATGGAGCATTATATGGGGCATCTATGGGGCCATAACTGCATGGAGCATTATATGGGGCATCTATGGGGCCATAACTGCATGGAGCATTATATGGGGCATCTATGGGGCCATAACTGCATGGAGCATTATACTACGTGACTGGGCAAAATACTGCGCCACTGGGTAATATACTACGTGACTGGGCAATATACTATGTGGACATGCATATTCTAGAATACCCGATGCGTTAGAATTGGGCCACCATCTAGTGTTATCATAAATATTTAATACATTATAGTAACATGCTAAACTATATAAATTACATATAATAAAATATAACTGCTATAATACTGCTCCCTATGTACAGGAATATAACTACTATAATACTGCCCCCTATGTACAGGAATATAACTACTATAATACTGCTCCTATGTACAAGAATATAACCACTATAATACTGCTCCTATGTACAAGAATATAACTACTATAATACTGCCCCTATGTACAAGAATATAACTACTATAATACTGCCCCTATGTACAAGAATATAGCTACTATAGTACTGCCCCTATGTACAAGAATATAACTACTATAATACTGCCCCTATGTACAAGAATATAACTACTATAATACTGCTCCTATGTTCAAGAATATAACTACTATAATACTGCCCCCTATGTACATGAATATAACTACTATAATACTGCTCCTATGTTCAAGAATGTAACTACTATAATACTGCCCCTATGTACAAGAATATAACTACTATAATACTGCTCCTATGTTCAAGAATGTAACTACTATAATACTGCCCCTATGTACAATAATATAACTACTATAATACTGCTCCTATGTTCAAGTATATAACTACTATAATACTGCTCCTATGCACAAGAATATAACTACTATAATACTGCTCCCATGTACAAGAATATAACTACTATAATACTGCCCCCTATGTGCAGGAATATAACTACTATAATACTGCTCCTATGTTCAAGAATGTAACTACTATAATACTGCTCCTATGCACAAGAATATAACTACTATAATACTGCCCCCTATGTACAAGAATATAACCACTATAAGGCCGGAGACACACTGGTGCGAGATACGGCCGAGTCTCGCTGGTTAAAAGCAAGCTGTGGCACCTGCACTCCGGAGCGGAGCATGCAGCTCCATGTATTGCTATGCAGCTGCGCGCTCCGCTCCGGAGTGCAGGTGCCACAGCTTACTTTTAACCAGCGAGACTCGGCCGTATCTCGCACCAGTGTGTCTCCGGCCTAATACTGCTCCTATGTACAAGAATATAACTACTATAATACTGCTCCCATGTACAAGAATATAACTACTATAATACTGCCCCCTATGTACAAGAATATAACTACTATAATACTGCCCCCTTTGTGCAGGAATATAACTACTATAATACTGCCCCCTTTGTGCAGGAATATAACTACTATAATACTGCTCCTATGTACAAGAATATAACTACTATAATACTGCTCCCATGTACAAGAATATAACTACTATAATACTGCCCCTATGTACAAGAATATAACTACTATAATACTGCCCCCTATGTACAAGAATATAACTACTATAATACTGCCCCCTTTGTGCAGGAATATAACTACTATAATACTGCTCCTATGTACAAGAATATAACCACTATAATACTGCCCCTATGTACAAGAATATAACTACTAAAATACTGCCCCCTTTGTGCAGGAATATAACTACTATAATACTGCTCCTATGTACAAGAATATAACCACTATAATACTGCCCCTATGTACAAGAATATAACTACTATAATACTGCTCCTATGTACAAGAATATAACCACTATAATACTGCCCCTATGTACAAGAATATAACTACTATAATACTGCTCCTATGTACAAGAATATAACTACTATAATACTGCTCCTATACACAGGAATATAACTACTATAATACTGCCCCTATGTACAAGAATACAACTACTATAATACTGCCCCCTTTGTGCAGGAATATAACTACTATAATACTGCTCCTATGTACAAGAATATAACCACTATAATACTGCCCCTATGTACAAGAATATAACTACTATAATACTGCCCCTATGTACAAGAATATAACTACTATAATACTGCTCCTATACACAGGAATATAACTACTATAATACTGCTCCTATGTACAAGAATATAACTACTATAATACTGCTCCTATACACAGGAATATAACTACTATCATACTGCTCCTATGTACAGGAATATAACTACTATAATACTGCCCCCTATGTACAGGAATATAACTACTATAATACTGCTCCTATGTACAAGAATATAACTACTATAATACTGCCCCCTATGTACAAGAATATAATTACTATAAGGCCGGGGTCACACTAGACCGTAATACGGACGAGTGCTATGCGATAAAAAATCGCATAGCACTCGGCCCAATGTTAATCTATGGTGCAGCTCCCATCATCCGATATTTTCTCCACCGTATTTCGGATCCGAGGGAACTCGCAGCAGGCTGCGATTGTCAGCGTATCTCGGCCGAGACTCGCCAATGCAAGTCTATGGGGGCGAGAAAAAATCGGATTACACACGGACCATGCGTGTGCATTGCGAGAAATACGCAGTGGTGTTCTATAGAAAAGCCGGTAATTCAATTGCCGGCTTTGCATTTCTCCTGCACAAACCCGACAGGATATGAGACATGATTACATACAGTAAACCATCTCATATCCCCTTTTTTTTGCATATTCCACACTACTAATGTTAGTAGTGTGTATGTGCAAAATTTCAGCGCTGTAGCTGCTAAAATAAAGGGTTAAATGGCGGAAAAAATTGGCGTGGGCTCCCGCGCAATTTTCTCCGCCAGAATGGTAAAGCCAGTGACTGAGGGCAGATATTAATAGCCAGGAGAGGGTCCATGGTTATTGGCCCCCCCTGGCTACAAACATCTGCCCCCAGCCACCCCAGAAAAGGCACATCTGGAAGATGCGCCTATTTTGGCACTTGGCCACTCTCTTCCCACTCCCTGTAGCGGTGGGATATGGGGTAATGAAGAGTTAATGCCACCTTGCTATTGTAAGGTGACATTAAGCCAGATTAATAATAGAGAGGCGTCAATTATGTCACCTATCCATTATTAATCCAATTGTATGAAAGGGTTAAAAAACACACACACGTGATTTAAAAGTATTTTAATGAAATAAACACAGCGGTTGTTTTAATAATTTATTGCTCTCTCAATCCATCAGCAACACCCTCGCTTGGAAAAATAATAAACGCACAAGATACATACCTTCTGATGTCAGATCACGTCCAACGAGGTAATCCATCTGAAGGGGTTAACTAATATTACAGGCACGAGCTGCGATAAACCACTCGCTCGTGCCTGTAATCCCCCGGGTGCTGAAAGGAAAGCAGAGTGATCTATACTTACATTGAGTCGCGGTGATGCGCCCCTGCTGGATGTTCTCATGAACTGCAGCCTGGGAACTTTTTCCCACGCTCCAGGTCATATGAGGACATCCACCAGGGGGCGCATCACCGCGACTGTAGGAAATGTAGGTCAATGACCTACATTTCATTCATTCGCCGGGGATTACAGGCACGGAGCACAGCTGCCTTTGCAGGGCTCCTGCTTGTAAATTATTTTAACCCCTTCAGATGGATTACCTCATGGGACGTGACGGTTCAGCTGAAGGTATGTATCTTGTGCGTTTATTATTTTTCCAAGCGAGGGTGTTGCTGATGGATTGAGAGAGCAATAAAATACTGAAACAACCGCTGTGTTTATTTCATTAAAATAATTTTTAATCATGTGTGTGTGTTTTTTAACCCTTTCATACAATTGGATTAATAATGGATAGGTGTCATAATTGACGCCTCTCCATTATTAATCTGGCTTAATGTCACCTTACAATAGCAAGGTGGCATTAACCCTTCATTACCCCATATCCCACCGCTACAGGGAGTGGGGAGAGAGTGGCCAAGTGCCAGAATAGGTGCATCTTCCAGATGTGCCTTTTCTGGGGTGGCTGGGGGCAGATGTTTTTAGCCACGGGGGGGCCAATAACCATGGACCCTCTCCTGGCTATTAATATCTGCCGTCAGTCACTGGCTTTACCATTCTGGCGGAGAAAATTGCGCGGGAGCCCACGCCAATTTTTTCCGCCATTTAACCCTTTATTTTAGCAGCTACAGCGCACAAATTTTGCACATACACACTACTAACATTAGTAGTGTGGAATATGTAAAAAAAAGGGGGATATGAGATGGTTTACTGTATGTAAACCATGTCTCATATCCTGTCGGGTTTGTGCAGGAGAAATGAAAAGCCGGCAATTGAATTATCGGCTGTTCACAGATATCGCGCTGAATGAAATCTAAATACAGAATATATATATATGTGTCTCAATGACATATCTCTATATATATATACTGTATATATGTTTTCCCGAACATTTGAGCACATAAATCCATTAGATGTCAGTTTTGCAAGCTTGCGAGAAAATCTCGGCATACGGATGCCATACGGATGTCACACGGATGTCACACGGATCATTTGATGCGAGGAAATCGCATCCTCGCACTGCACACGGATCACTGTTTTTGAAACATTTGTGCGATTCTCGGCCGTGAAAAACGGACCGTTTTTTTATACGTTAAGTGTGTCCCCGGCCTAATACTGCTCCTCAGTGATCTGTGCAGCTTTTGCCTCCTGTTGTAACTGGATGACAAGAATCAGCTTGTGAAAATCTTCTCTGACGTCTTCAGAAATGACGCACATACAGATGAATTGTTTGATCCCAGGGTGAAGAATCTCAATGAAAAAAAAATTGGAAAACCTCACATTAGTGTAATGGTCATGTAGATGAATTACTGATCTGACCACATCCGAGAGGCTGAAAACCATTAAGTGTCATGTATCAAACACACAAGACCTGTGTATTGTGCCGGCCGTCTGTGTTTGCAGTCAATTGCTTACTTTGTACTTGGATTTCCTGTTTGTGTTGGAAGTCGTAATAAAGAAAGGCATTAATTTCCAATTTGACTAAATAAAAAACAGTAAAAGAACAGTCACAGAACTGAATATGTGAATATACCGTCCTACAAATATCAGATAAATAGAAGGTTCCAGGTTTTTGTAAATAAAATTTCCATATGAAATAAAAAATATATTAAAAAAAGTATAGTAAAACTAGCAAAGGAAATGCAAAAAAGTTACCAATGTGTAAGAAAGAATTGTGGGGCAGTCATGTGCGCAGATTGCACATTATTGCAGTACAGTCTAGGTATCTCACTGTACTCTGCAAAACGGGGTCTGATGCCTCAGGGTTTGTGCACAAGTTGAGTATTTGCTGCGTTTTTTGCAGTGCTGTTAAAACATTTTGCTTTTTATACCACTAGCAAAATGAATGATAGTTCTGAAATCTCCTGCACATGCTGCTTTATTTTTTTCCTTGCGAATTTTAACCATCCATTGGGTTTTTTCATAACTGCACCATGTCAATTCTTTCAACAATTTTGTGCATTTTTCACACCTTCAAATTAATGCACAAAAAGGCAAGTAAAAACCTATAAAAAAAATGCATAAAAAATGTGTTTTTATTGTATGCTGCATTTTTCCTGCCAATGAAGCGCATTGGTAGTGCAGAAAAATCTGTTGCAAATACTCAACAAGTGCACGCACCGTAAGGCTGGAATCAGTCCCTTTATAATAAACTGAACAAAAGATTCGCAGTGATAAGTTGTATATTGTGAAGAAAAATCATAGTATGGCCTCAACCCATCATTTTTGAAAAGTGTTTTGTATCGGTTTTTTTGTCCTCTTTGTCCTTTTTTGCCATCAGGGTAGCATCCATTTTTACTATATGCAAAAAGCTCTCCAAGCTTGTCTTACCCATTTGAAAGTTAAGAAACAGACAAAATACTGACACAACAATGATTTTTTTGGACAATCGGTCCACAATAACATAGATATTTGAAGAAGCCCATAAACTTTAATGGGAACGAGGGCTATGCATAAAAAACGCGGATAAAACATATAGGAAAAACACAGATATGTGAATGGGATTAGAGTGTTCAAACTATAAAATGGACCGAGTGCATGGACTGGCTGGCGGCTCTCCTGACCTGAAAGTGACACCTTTTGTAGTTCTATGCAGCTGGGAGAGCCACCAGCCAGTCTGTGTACTGCGTTCCGATCTCGATCCGATTTATACGGCCCTACTAAACACTTTTCGAGTGCAGATGAGAGGAGAAAGAGCATACAATGTCTCAGCCATTATTCACAACTACCTAAAGAAGTTGATTTAGTTTCACGGTGCCAGGAGCAGTTCGGCGCATGCGCACAATTGTTCCGTATTTGGTGCTGGTCCTGGCTGTCAGTCATAGTCCCATGTGCTGAGGAAAAGGAGCAAATTGAGAATATTGACCAAGAAAAAATCTCCTGTATTTTCCTAAATACATAAATTAGCATTCATGCTGTCAAAACAGGAACCCGAAGCAGTTCTGCGCATGCACAAAATTGTTTGAAGCTTGATGCCGGCCCTGGCTGCCAGTCATACAGTAGTCCCAGGTGCTGAGAAAGAGGAGACCATATAAAATATTGATAAAGGGCAAATCTCCTGTACTTCCCAAAATAAATACATTAGACCGAGAATTTTTGGAAATATCCAGAAGTCAGAGAGAATAGTTGTTTATCAGGGAGTGTTGTTTTATTATGACAGCTCTATTTTAAAGGTGGCCAAGGAATAAATATTCTCCTATACTTGTTTCTATTATAATGCTAATATTTTGCATCTGGCTCCTTTAAGAAACTGCAAGGAGAAGCTTTACAGTAGGAGCAGAATGGTTTAGCCATCACACATATTAAATGCTCGGATGTTTTACAATGCACCGAGAGGACCGGCGTAAGTAACAAACCATGTGTGCGCTGTCGTATGCAGCCTCCACGCTTTATGGCGGCTCCGGTTACACAGTAGAGAGAATATCGCTGTGAGCTTACAGAACGTTACTCTACACATCTTTATAGGGTTGTGGAGCCAAAAGTTGCCTTTTTTAGGTTTTAAAGGGACACAGGGATCACAGATATATGGCCTTCTTGTTGGATCAAAATGTCAACAATTTCTATATCGTTATATTATTATAATTTAATGTCCTTTGGCTCGACCTCAAGCCATGGTGACTTGATGTATGAATGCTCTGTAGGAAGATGGACCTTGTGCACCCTAGATAGGTCCTCCAGGGTCTTCTCCATTATCTTGATAGTATCAAGCCATTGGGTTCCAGGTCTTCCTCTTCGTCTTTCTGTTCTTCTCCAGTGATTACTGTCTTCGTATAGCCGCAGTGCACATCAGAAATCCACCCCCAACCCTACCGCTACGATGGATCTGGATGTGACAGCCACCTCTGCTGTTTCTATATCGAAGACCATCTATAGCAATATGTAGGCACTTTATGGTGCCATATGGTGATAAGATGATAGGCGGTGTAATATTTCATCCACACACGATTTGTGGCCGATCAAACCTATAAAAACACAATAGAAAGAGTTTCATCGTTTTTAAGGTTGAAGGTAGACTTAAGTCCATCGGGTTCAACCTATAGCCTGTGTGATGCAGCGGTAGCACCGTACTCAGTGAAGAGGCAGTGACCTACAAAGTTCAAACACAAAACGGTGCTTTAATGTGTTACTTCACACAGTCCATTAGAATACATAATACAAGGTTTTAGATTGCAGTCCCTAAACAGGCCGGACTTCCCTTTGTTCAGTTTCCCTGGGCGACCGCACACCGGGACCAAGTCTCTTTACTCACACAGTGCACAGCACGCTGTATCCTCTGGATCGCAGCCAGGAAACTAAAAGACAGTCCGAGATGCAGGGTGTCAGTCCCTTTGGTTCCTCACACAAGGAGTGCTCTGCAGACAACTGCTCTGTCTGCTTCCCAAACCAAAACTGACACACCTCTCAAAATACTAGAGGGCTTTTAATCAGTCACTGCTTCACCATTTTAATCACAGCCACACCTGTGACCGCAATACGCCCTCATGACGTCACTATGCCTCCGTATGCATACTGGAGAGCACAAACAGTGCCCCTAGCTTTAACATGGGTCACTGCCTCACACCTGACCTGTCTGAAGAAGGCAAAAACCCCACGGGGCAGACACTAATAGATGAATATTCAGGGAAAATTTATTTCTCCAGCACAGAATTCTTTCTTTCTTGGCCATAGATTTATGGTTCTCAGGCATCAATAACATTTTGTTTATTTAGTATATTTATTATTTAGAAAATAATATCAAATATGCCTGAAAAAAAAAAGCTGATGGATCTGGGTGGTGCTCCCGCAGACGTTCTGCAACTTAAATTCCTTCCTTTGCCCGATATGTGCACACGGTCTCCATAAAAAAGTTACAAACAGTCCGTGACATATGTAACGTGATCTAGAAGCCGCAGGTGCACCATTTCCTGTTCTCCAGAAAGAAATCCTGTTTAAACTTCACAAATTGAGTAATTGGATATTTCTGGGCATTAAAAAAAAAAAAAATCCAAAAATACTGAATGTCCTTTGAAATGTGTCTGGGGTTTTATGTGCAAAGCTCAGGTCCACGGGCCGGTTCCATTTACTTAGTGTAAGACCCTGAGGACTATTTCTCTGCAGTCTCCGATAGACATTCCTGCTGTTACGTGCCAGCCAGACAGAGAACACTGTCAGCAAGAACCAACGCACCAAATCAATCCCGACCCGGCATGAAATGCTCATAATCTGCCGGATTACGTGCAATTTATTCAGAAAATCTCTACAAAGAGCAACAACTGGTCTGAAGTGTAAAATACACAAATAAGAGAAAGAAACTTCTGAGAAGTCTGGACGTAGAGAAATAAATATAGGGCTGAAGGGCAAAATGTAGTGACAAGGTCGTATAACACAAGCCTGACAGACAGCAACAATCCCATGTGCAGTAATGCCAAGAGAATTAAAGGGATTGAACTTTTGTTTTTTTATTTGTGTCCCCTTGACAACACTTTCTGGCTGGAACTTCACTGACACATTGGAAGTAGGAAAGTTGAACTAGAAGTAGAACTGCAGAGTATAATCCCTGGTGATCGGCTCTGATGGTCCAGAATGACTGTACAACTCTCCTACAGTGGCCACTACAGGTAAGGTGTGGTATTACATGGTGCCATTCAGTGCAGCAGCTCTCAGTTTATAGAGGTTTAGGGGATATCTAATGTGGGGTCAGAAGTAGCAGGTGCATTAGTGTTTGGTTCCTTTGCCACATTAGTAAACACCAGTATTTTACATGACAACCACTTATTCATTGTGGCCCAGTAGCTTCAAGTTATGCATCCGAAGGGGTTCTGAGCAGTGACCAACCTCCCCCTCATCTATTATGTCCAAGGACTTAGGTCCTTCTAATGGGACAATGACTTTATGAATATAGAAAATGAATTAATATTAAAGGGCATTTTGGCAAAACAAATGTTCCTTTTCTCTTACAATGTTACAATAATTCATTGTGGTGTCTTAAAGGGGTTGTCCCGTCCAAATCGATAAGTCTGCAGTTATGCAGTGTGACTGCAGACTTATGACTCCCCACCCCGGAGCATGCACTATGCTCTCCAGGGATTCGCTGGTTTCTGAGCTGACCGGAGGGTATGTTTGAGTTATACATATTCGTGGATAGTGAGTGCGCTCAAAATACTTCTATGGAATGAGGCCGCACCCTGACTAGTGATGCAGTAGTCCAGTGGGTGTGGCTGACTAATGAGTGTGGCCTCATTCCATACAAATGTATGGAGCAAGGCCGCACTCACTGTCCGGGAGTATGTATAACTGATACATACCCTCCAGTCAGCTCCGAAAATGGTGAATCCCAGCAGAGCAGAGTGTGTATACTGGGGGGATTAATCAGTCTGCAGTCACACAGATAAACTGGAGACTTATCGATTTCGACCGTACAACCCCTTTAATGGGTTTTTCCAGTTTGGGAGACTTTTTTTTTTCTATTTAATAGGTTAACCAGGACTAAATTAGTTTTTTTACTATGAGCCAACAAAATAACAGACAGGTAGTTAAGTGGTTAACAACTACCGCTTGTTATACATGGCGTCTGCTCAGAGTGGTCACTGACGCTCCTGCCGTTGGTACAGCTGCTCCACCTCAACAGAGCGACTCTCCTTCTTCTGGGCTGCTCTGCTGATGTCATGCTGATAGACTGCCGACTTCCCACAGTTAGACTGCAGGGAACCGACCGTCAATCAGCATGACGTCAGCAGTCACGCCCAATCAACAGAGCAGAGCAGAAGAGAAGCCACAGAATCCCCAGCAGTGGTGATCTGTGACCGCTTTGTACCGGCAGAGCTGGACACAACAGGTAGGTAGTTAGAAACTACCTGCCTGTTAGTTCTTAGGCACAAAGTAAAAAGTTAATATAGTCCTAGGTAACCGATTTAAATGCATTTATTTGGAGCTAAAAATATTTTTTTCCCATGGGGTTTCATTACAAAAGTTGCATTGTGTGGGTTTTAATTTCCCTGCAAAGTCAACTTTGTTGTGGTCAGTGGTCATAAAACAGTCGAGAGGAACTAAATAAAGACAGATAGACGAGCTATAAACTCATCAATACAATTGTGCCCACTCTATACTAGAAGGTTGGGGGGACCATCACAGGGATGATGGGATCTGTAACATATTGTATTGATCTTGTTGGTTTGGGGGGTACATTTTTAAGGTCTCGTAAGATCAGTTTTATTAGTTTGAACTTTTGGATGTTTTTACCCCGTGAAGCACTTCGTGGTAAGCCGGTAAATTTGGTGATGACCAGTTTCCCCCACTTTTGTTCTCTCCGATTCTCCCCTCCATTACGCAGTTGTAGTGTCACGTTCCCTACGGCGCAGTCTCCTCTTCCATCCCTGGTGACGTTCCTTGCTCGTACTAATAATATTTTTCCTCTGCTTCATGTATCTTGCTGTAAAACTATAGTAGAAAACTTCCCAGTACGACGCCTGAATATAAACCTAATATTTCTATATAACATTGACTTTCGTTCTGCATTTGCTCGTTTTTCCAGTCTGTGGCAGGAGATGATCTACATTTTCTCTGCTCTCTCTGAGTCCCAGGGCCTGTCAGGCACCCCCTGCTACAAAGGCAGGATCGTCCGCAGCCTCCGGGCCGCGTTCTCCAGCAGTCAGTGCATGCCGGTCTGGAAGCCCCTCGGCCAAAAATAACAATAAATAACCTGCTCTCTTCATTGCTCCGAGGAGCGGAGAGCTTCCAAGCTCAGCTGGGGCCTTTCCCTCTTTGTCTGAAAAAGTCAGAGCCGTCCACTACATTAATAATTACATCTGATCGCATTCACATATAGAAATATATAAAAAATTATTAACAAAAATAAATCTCATGACACAAGAATTACGTAAGAATCTATAATCGGCACCAAGATCTCATGGAGGCGCTGACCGTTTGGGTATTTTTGAGAATGTGAGGACACATGAGGGGCCCCTAGTACCTCTTAGTAACACGACTTTTTTGATCCTCCTGAAAGGTATACCAAAAAATATACAAGACCATGGGCTAATTATCAGTGGTCTGTGGCCACCGGAGTTGAGCCTGCCAACCTACTGCCACCCGCCAGCATCCCCGGCGCCTCTTCGGATTAGTAGGTCCCACATGATGACATTTTTGGCTTTTCCCATGCATGTCCTTCTTATGCCCAATTCTGCCATTGGCCTCCTTCTCCTTCAAGCCATTTCTGGGTCTTCTTTCTTTTTTGGCGCTACCATTAACCAGTCCCCACATGGTAGAATGTGACACGATGCATGGCAGTGGCGTCAAGTATGTCATGGGGACTCGTCAGTGGTGGTGCCCGCCAGAAGACCTAGAATGAGAAGAAGACCAAAGTGGAAATATCCCAGGACCATTCAGGGAGTGATAGGACGGGGCTGAGGAGAAGTGAGTATATTCACTTATTGGGGAATTCAATCTCTTCCCGGTCATCATAGTTTCATACTTTTAAGGTTGAGGATAGACTAAAGTCCATCAAGCTAAACCTATAGTCTAACATGTTGATCCAGAAGAAGGCAAAAACCCCATGGGGCAGACATTAATAGCTCCATATAAGGGGAAAAATTTATTCCCGACTCAACATACGGCAATCGGACTAGTTCCTCAGATCATCGTCCCATCACAGAATCTAGCGCCCATTACCTGTAATATTAGATTTATCAAGAAAGGCATCCAGACCCTACTTGAATCTTGGTAGTGAATCAACCATTACAAAATCATTTGGCAGAGAGTTCCTTAGTTTCACTGCTCTAACAGTAAAGAATCTTTAGTCTCACTGCTCTAACAGTAAGGAATCCATAGTCTCACTGCTCTGGCAGTAAATAATCCATAGTCTCACTGCTCTAACAGTAAAGAATCCATAGTCTCACTGCCATAACAGTAAAGAATCAATAGTCTCACTGCTCTAACAGTAAAGAATCCATAGTCTCACTGCTCTGACAGTAAATAATCCATAGTATCAATGCTTTGGCAGTAAATAATCCATTGTCTCACTGCTCTAACAGTAAAGAATCAATAGTCTCACTGCTCTAACAGTAAAGAATCCATAGTCTCACTGCTCTGACTGTAAATAATCCATAGTCTCACTGCTCTGACAGTAAAGAATCCATAGTCTCACTGCCATAACAGTAAAGAATCCATAGTCTCACTGCTCTAACAGTAAAGAATCCATGGTCTCACTGCTCTGACTGTAAATAATCCATAGTCTCACTGCACTGACAGTAAAGAATCTATAGTCTCACTGCTCTAACAGTAAAGAATCCATAGTCTCACTGCTCTGACAGTAAATAATCCATAGTCTCACTGCTCTGACAGTAAATAATCCATAGTCTCACTGCTCTGACAGTAAATAATCCATAGTCTCACTGCTCTGACAGTAAATAATCCAGTCTCACTGCTCTAACAGTAAAGAATCCATAGTCTCACTGCCATAACAGTAAATAATCCATAGTCTCACTGCTCTAACAGTAAGTCCGGCGTCACACTCAGCGTAGGGAAATAAGGTCCGTATTTTACAGGCGTAATACGCAGAAATGATCCCAAAACAGTGATCTGTATGTCATCCGTAGGCAGGGTGTGGCTGTGTATTTTGCGCATGGAAACCTCCGTATGTAATCCGCATGGCATCCGTACTGCGAGATTTTCTCGCAAGCTTGCACAATGGACATATAATGGATCCATGGGCTCAAATATTATTGAAAACATATGTACAGTCTAAATATCTATATATATAATTGTCTAAGGGTTTTTCTGTCTGTCCTGGAAATCCCACGTCTCTGATTGGCGGCCTCGACCAATCAGCGACGGGCACAGTATCGACGTAGATGTCATAATGGTTGCCATGGCGACGATGATGTCATAAAGGTTGCCTCGACCAATCAGCGACAGGCACAGTCTGGAATCTGGAATCATCATTGTCCATATACTACGGCGACATGCATATTCTAGAATACCTGATGCGTTAGAATCGGGCCACAATCTAGTCTACTATATAATTGTCTAAGGGTCACGTCCGTCTTTCTGTCTGTCTGTCTTTCAGTCTGTCTGTAACGGAAATCCCAAGTCGCTGATTGGTCGCGGCAAAACAGCCACGACCAATCAGCGACGGGCACAGTCCGGCGGCAAAGTGGCTGCTCCTTCCTCCCCTCCAGTCAGCGCTCACACAGGGTTAATGGCAGCGTTAGCGGACCGCGTTATGCCGCGGTGTAACGCACTCCGTTACCGCTGCTATTAACCCTGTGTGACCAACTTTTTACTATTGATGTTCGGAGAGATATTTGTATTGTCCCCTTATATTCTTATACATGGTTGTTAGTTCGCCCCTCAGTCGTCTTTTTTCTAGACTAAATAATCCTAATTTCGCTAATCTCTCTGGGTATTGTAGTTCACCGATCCCCTTTATTAATTTTGTTGCCCTCCTTTGTACTCTCTCTAGTTCCATTATATCCTTCCTGAGCATCGGTGCCCAAAACTTTACACAGTACTCAATGTGTGGTGTAAGCAGGGATTTGTACAGAGGCAGTATAATGCTCTCATCATTAGTGTTGAGCATTCCAATACCGCAAGTATCGGGTATCGGCCGATACTTGCGGTATCGGAATTCCGATACCGAGATCCGATACTTTTGTGGTATCGGGAATCAGAATCGGAAGTTCCCAGTGTATGGTTCCCAGGGTCTGAAGGAGAGGAAACTCTCCTTCAGGCCCTGGGATCCATATCCATGTAAAACATAAAGAATTAAAATAAAAAATATTGATGTACTCACCTCTCCGGAGGCCCCTGGACATCACCGCTGGTAACCGGCAGCCTGCTTTGCTTAAAATGAGCGCGTTCAGCACCTTCCATGACGTCACGGCTTCTGATTGGTCGCGTGCCGCTCATGTGACCGCCACGCGACCAATCACAAGCCGTGACGTAATTCTCAGGTCCTAAATTCCTAGAATTCGGAATTTAGGACGTGAGAATGACGTCACGGCTTGTGATTGGTCGCGTGGCGGTCACATGAGCGGCACGCAACCAATCAGAAGCCGTGACGTCATGGAAGGCCCTAAACGCGCTCATTTTAAGCAAAGAAGGCTGCCGGTTACCAGTGGTGATGTCCAGGGGCCTCCGGAGAGGTGAGTATATCAATATTTTTTATTTTAATTCTTTATTTTACACAGTAATATGGATCCCAGGGCCTAAAGGAGAGTTTCCTCTCCTTCAGACCCTGGGAACCATCAGGATACCTTCCGATACTTGGTGTCCCATTGACTTGTATTGGTATCGGGTATCGGTATCGGCGATATCCGATACTTTTCGGGTATCGGCCGATACTATCCGATACCGATACTTTCAAGTATCGGACGGTATCGCTCAACACTACTCATCATGTGTATCCAGACCTCTTTTAATGCACCCATGATCCTGTTTGCCTTGGCAGCCGCTGCCTGGCACTGGCTGCTCCAGGTAAGTTTATCATTAACTAGCTTCCCCAAGTCCTTCTCCGTGTCAGATTTACCCAGTGGTTTCCCATTCAGTGTGTAATGGTGATATTGACTCCTTCTTCCCATGTGTATAACCTTACATTTATCATTGCTAAACCGCATCTGCGACATTTCGGCCCAAGTTTAACCTAAGTGTTAAAATACCATTAGAAAGGTATTGTCCCTTCATATATTTGTACATAGTTATAAGATCGCCCCTAAGCCTTTTGTTTTTCCACACTGGATAACCCGAAGTTTAATAACCCATATTGGTATTGCAGCCCTATTATTCCATTAATAAATTGACCATTATTTTGCTTGATTTATGTAAATAAACTCACATAGAATACAGATTCAGAAATTTGTAGTGAAGTCTATTAGTTTATAACTGACTCACTCATCTCTAATGCTAAGTGCTATACGTAAACCCATGATCACGATGGGACCCAGGACCTTAAAGGTGTATTCCCATCTCCAAGATCCCATCCCGATATGTAGTAGGTGTAATAATAATAATATTAGCAAATACCTCCAATTAGAGATGTAGTATAGTTCTCCTGATTCGCTATGTCTCTTTCCTCATGTGCAGGCATTGCAGGTTTTAGGTATCCATGGTTACGACCACTGATGTAGTGACAGTTCGTTAGCTAGCTGCTCGTGGTCGTAACCATGGATACCTAAGGTCCTGCAAAGCCTGCACATGAGGAAATCTTGGAGATGGAAATACCCTTTAAATGTTTGTCCACTCCTTCTTTAGGCATCACAGACATGGAGTGACAGAGGCCTGTGGACCCTCAGGTGCCATGATCTTCATACGGCCCAACAGGAGCCATAGTCAGGAGCGCAGGGGTGGCACATCATTGATCCAGTCTGGGCAGTGCACAGGGACCCTCAAAGTCAGGGGCCACTACCAACTCCAAAGCTGATGAGCTATTGGACTACGAAGGGCCCATATATCCTTCTGGCACAGGGGCCTCTTCTGTCAGGGGCGTAGATATAGGGGCAGAGGAAACGGTCACAGCCAGACCCTCCGACCAGAAGGGGCTCTACCCCATAAGAAGATACTAGTATTATGAATTGGGTGCAAAATCTCCCAAAAATAAAATAAAATCCGAGCCCCGATAACTACCCACTATTCCGATCCTTTGCGGTTAGAAGGGTTTTCGCAGACCCTCCAGTCCCCCCAGACCTGCACCCTGACTGATCGCAGTAATGATGCTTGGCGCTGATTCACAGGTCACATGCTCTGCCGCTGTCGGTGCGCTTTATAAGCGCTGCTTCCAGACTCCGCTTTGTTTTGTTTTCCATGGAGCAGAAAAAAAGTTCACTTATATGGGTCAATGGCAAAATCTGCAACCTCTCCGGGAGAAGATTTACTGCGTCACAAGAGACTAAAAAGTCAAATTTGTGACAAGAGGAAGATGGAGAAGGAAATGTCTCAAAATGGCCAGAATCACAATAAGACGGCTGTTAAAGGGACGTGACTGTTTATTGTGAGTGCTC
Organism: Ranitomeya variabilis; assembly: GCF_051348905.1. Lineage (NCBI taxonomy): Eukaryota > Metazoa > Chordata > Amphibia > Anura > Dendrobatidae > Ranitomeya > Ranitomeya variabilis. Next base: position 23,227,890 of record NC_135239.1, read on the forward strand.
ACGCGTTGCAATGTATTATGGGTAGAAATCACATACAGATCATATATGACAACACCCAACATATAGAATGAGTAAACGCCATGTAAATCAGAGCTGACCCTCCCCCACCCAACACATAGATATGACTCTGCTACCAGGGACTGAATGGCTACACACGAATCTCTGGATCTAAATCAACCAATCAGACTGCAGCTGTCATTTTACCAGTGCAAGTCAGCAAATAAAAGCAGTTGTCTGATTGGCTCTCCTGGGTGATCGGGAGGAGCTATGGACTGAGCGTCAGGTGCATGAACAGATCTCTGCAGCAAAATTTGAACAGAGGGTGCGGGGTATGTATTCAGGTTGTTTTACTAAATGGCAAATTAAAAGACATCCCCTTTAAATTACAATATCACAGCTTACCAGGAGCAAAGTCTGTAATTTGGTCACTGTATGGCGGTGTGTTACTTCTGCACTGTATGGTGTCATTATGCACTGCACAGTATATTATTTTTGCAGTATGTGATGGTGAAAACTCTGTAATTTTGCCATCTATATGGAGGTGTTATCTGACCAACATATGGCTTGTAATTCGTACTCATTTTTGCACTTTATGACTGTATGTCACAGTGGGTGAGGGCTTAAAAGAAGGTTCCATCCAGGACACTTCCCAAAGAAAACCCGTCTGTATAATTTTTCTTTTTCATTGGAATAATGGATTAAACACAAAGTCAATGATTATTATCTTCAGTTGTATATAGTTATACTTGTTATAAAATATTTTTTTTTAATATCGCCAAATTGTTACAATTCCCCAAATATTGAGTTATGTGACTTAGCGCCCATGACTAATCTTCAGGAAATGGTCCCTGAAGAGAGAAAATCCAGGTGGTTCATGTTATATTTTACATCTACTCATGCGTTTGTATACAGGAGGCTCAGCCCATAGGACCCAGATGACCCATATAAGCCGTCCGCAGCTCTAATTGTTTTTGTTAAAATAATTAACAAAAAAATAAATAAATTACCATCTGAAAAAACATTTTGCAGGCTGAGCCCCGAGTCTTCCCATAAATGGTTTAACTCTCGGTTTTATAAGACTCAGATGCTGTGATTCATCAAACAAGTGGTGTGGCCAGGCCAGCGTATATGGCGAACTAATGGGAAATAGTACACAGAGCCATAAAAACACTGCCGATGGAGCCGAGGCCAGGCACGGCAGCCGATGCCAAACTTCAGGCGTTCCCATGCACCGCTTCATTAACTGATGGCCAAAAAAATGTAGCATTGTATGGGAAGCTGCTTGTACAGTAATGGGGTGGAGATGTAGAACAGGGAGGATTAACACTGAGAAATGCACTTATGTCTGGAATTATGGGGACTGATTTACTTTAAAGGGTGTGAACACTTTTGCACACACAAAATAATTGCAACAAGGAACTATGTGTATCCACATCACAGCTCGCCATTAGTTCAAAGTCATTAAAAGGCTGTTTTCTTTGTATTTCCATAAGTGAAATATTTTGCATACGGTGGGAATAAAGTAGGGCAAGTTGCAAGAGCGGAGGAAGCCAAAGGGGGAGGCAGAGGTAACAATAAGGGGTCAAAAAACTTTCTGCAACATAACAAGCCACTGACATTATCACCACCATTGCCAACTTTCTTGAAAAGTCGGAGCGCCTCCAATATGCCCAAGAAGAGTTGTCATGTCTCCCCGAAACCTCCTGGAACATTGTGCTCCGTGCTGCATGCAGCATCAGGATAATTTGTCATCAGACTGAGCCCGCCCAGAAGAATATTTAGGAAGGAGATGGAGCCTGGAAAAAACTTGAACTTTAAAAGTCACACACAAAAAATCTCTCCACAGAGAGATAGATTTTAGTGTAAGAGAGGACACACTTTAGGTTCCCATACAGATAAAGACTTTATTCTAAGAGAGGAATGGCATTGTTAGGTCCTGGAAAAGAGAAACGCCTTAACGTGGCTTCCAGGTACACATGAATTTGCCAATTTATGCGCTACACTTTCTCAATTTTTCATATTTCTAATGCAGCAACGCAATTCAATTTTCATATTTCATATTTGCATACTATGGCGCCACAGAGAGCTGCCTTTTTTGTTTGAGTGTATATGAGTTGGTGACTCTAGGTTAGCATCTGTTTACACTTAGTTTATGTTTGGATGTGACGGTCAGTTTTTTGACATTTGTAAAAGTCACACAGCTACGAATATTTGGCATCTTGTATTCTGACCTTTGGGACCACCACCATGACCCAGAATAACGCACCCCAAAATCATGATTTTGGCCTTGATGTTAAGAGGATAAAGGAAGCATGCGGCAAATGGGCAAAAATAAGGGATCGTCTAAAGATGGGTGGCCAGAAGACATTGTGGCTTTTGCTACGGTATTTAGACATAGGGCTTGTGATGAAAAGCCTGGCTGTGTTTCTGCTAATCGTAGATAATCCATGGAAATAAAGGTTACTTTTGGAACACTTCATTTGCAGCGCTGGGGTCCTGGATTCAGATCACACCAAAGACAACTTGACATTTCTGATTGTCACACGCAATTCATGATTTTTGCAAGGATCAATGTTCTCTAGGAGCCTCATATTGTTAGCAAAGTGAGGCTGGCCGCCTGCTGCCTATTAATTCTAGACTGGTCCATAAATAATGGTAAGTCAGCCAGACTATAATGAAGTGATAGCAAAAGGGGGGTGGGCACCCTCCGCTACAGGGACCGGAGAAATCAACATGGACAAAACACTAATGGTCCGTTTCATTAACAAAGGCTAGTTGAGGTAAGATGCGCAAAAATGTATTAAGAACAGCACAAAACGTAATGAATTCAGCGCATCACCTCAGTGCCGTTCCCATTTTGGCATAGCTGCTTCACAGTGTTATGACAAAAGTCGCAAACGTTTGAAACTTTTGAAAGCATTTTATATAAGTATTCTTGCAAAAAAGTATTATAGTAGTTATATTCTTGTACATAGGAGCAGTATTATAGTAGTTATATTCTTGTACATAGGGGCAGTATTATAGTAGTTATATTCTTGTACATAGGAGCAGTATTACAGTAGTTATATTCTTGTACATAGAGGGCAGTATTATAGTAGTTATATTCTTGTACATAGTGGCAGTATTATAGTAGTTATATTATTGTACATAGGGGCAGTATTATAGTAGTTATATTCTTGTACATAGGGGCAGTATTATAGTAGTTATATTCTTGTACATAGGGACAGTATTATAGTAGTTATATTATTGTACATAGGGGCAGTATTATAGTAGTTATATTCTTGTACATAGGGACAGTATTATAGTAGTTATATTCTTGTACACAGGGGCAGTATTATAGTAGTTATATTCTTGTACATAGGGGCAGTATTATAGTAGTTATATTCTTGTACATAGGGACAGTATTATAGTAGTTATATTCTTGTACATAGGAGCAGTATTATAGTAGTTATATTCTTGTACATAGGGGCAGTATTATAGTAGTTATATTATTGTACATAGGGGCAGTATTATAGTAGTTATATTCTTGTACATAGGGACAGTATTATAGTAGTTATATTCTTGTACACAGGGGCAGTATTATAGTAGTTATATTCTTGTACATAGGGGCAGTATTATAGTAGTTATATTCTTGTACATAGGGGGCAGTATTATAGTAGTTATATTCTTGTACATAGGGGCAGTATTATAGTAGTTATATTCTTGTACATAGGAGCAGTATTATAGTAGTTATATTCTTGTACATAGGAGCAGTATTATAGTAGATATATTCTTGTACATAGGGGCAGTATTATAGTAGTTATATTCTTGTACATAGGGACAGTATTATAGTAGTTATATTATTGTACATAGGGGCAGTATTATAGTAGTTATATTCTTGTACATAGGGACAGTATTATAGTAGTTATATTCTTGTACACAGGGGCAGTATTATAGTAGTTATATTCTTGTACATAGGGGCAGTATTATAGTAGTTATATTCTTGTACATAGGGGGCAGTATTATAGTAGTTATATTCTTGTACATAGGGGCAGTATTATAGTAGTTATATTCTTGTACATAGGAGCAGTATTATAGTAGTTATATTCTTGTACATAGGAGCAGTATTATAGTAGATATATTCTTGTACAAAGGGGCAGTATTATAGTAGTTATATTCTTGTACATAGGAGCAGTATTATAGTAGTTATATTCTTGTACATAGGCGCAGTATTATAGTAGTTATATTCTTGTACATAGGAGCAGTATTATAGTAGTTATATTCTTGTACATAGGAGCAGTATTATAGTAGTTATATTCTTGTACATAGGAGCAGTATTATAGTAGTTATATTCTTGGACATAGGGGCAGTATTATCGTAGTTATATTCTTGTACATAGGGGCAGTATTATAGTAGTTATATTCTTGTACATAGGAGCAGTATTATAGTAGTTATATTCTTGTACATAGGGGGCAGTATTATAGTAGTTATATTCTTGTACATAGGGGCAGTATTATAGTAGTTATATTCTTGTACATAGGGGCAGTATTATAGTAGTTATATTCTTGTACATAGGGGGCAGTATTATAGTAGTTATATTCTTGTACATAGGGGCAGTATTATAGTAGTTATATTCTTGTACATAGGAGCAGTATTATAGTAGTTATATTCTTGTACATAGGAGCAGTATTATAGTAGATATATTCTTGTACATAGGGGCAGTATTATAGTAGTTATATTCTTGTACATAGGCGCAGTATTATAGTAGTTATATTCTTGTACATAGGAGCAGTATTATAGTAGTTATATTCTTGTACATAGGAGCAGTATTATAGTAGTTATATTCTTGTACATAGGAACAGTATTATAGTAGTTATATTCTTGTACATAGGAGCAGTATTATAGTAGTTATATTCTTGTACATAGGGGTAGTATTATAGTAGTTATATTCTTGTACATAGGGGCAGTATTATAGTAGTTATATTCTTGTACATAGGGGCAGTATTATAGTAGTTATATTCTTGTACATAGGAGCAGTATTATAGTAGTTATATTCTTGTACATAGGAGCAGTATTATAGTAGTTATATTCTTGTACATAGGAGCAGTATTATAGTAGTTATATTCTTGTACATAGGAGCAGTATTATAGTAGTTATATTCTTGGACATAGGGGCAGTATTATCGTAGTTATATTCTTGTACATAGGGGCAGTATTATAGTAGTTATATTCTTGTACATAGGAGCAGTATTATAGTAGTTATATTCTTGTACATAGGGGGCAGTATTATAGTAGTTATATTCTTGTACATAGGGGCAGTATTATAGTAGTTATATTCTTGTACATAGGGGCAGTATTATAGTAGTTATATTCTTGTACATAGGAGGCAGTATTATAGTAGTTATATTCTTGTACACAGGGGCAGTATTATAGTAGTTATATTCTTGTACATAGGGGCAGTATTATAGTAGTTATATTCTTGTACATAGGGACAGTATTATAGTAGTTATATTCTTGTACATAGGAGCAGTATTATAGTAGTTATATTCTTGTACATAGGGGCAGTATTATAGTAGTTATATTATTGTACATAGGGGCAGTATTATAGTAGTTATATTCTTGTACATAGGGACAGTATTATAGTAGTTATATTCTTGTACACAGGGGCAGTATTATAGTAGTTATATTCTTGTACATAGGGGCAGTATTATAGTAGTTATATTCTTGTACAAAGGGGGCAGTATTATAGTAGTTATATTCTTGTACATAGGGGCAGTATTATAGTAGTTATATTCTTGTACATAGGAGCAGTATTATAGTAGTTATATTCTTGTACATAGGAGCAGTATTATAGTAGATATATTCTTGTACATAGGGGCAGTATTATAGTAGTTATATTCTTGTACATAGGCGCAGTATTATAGTAGTTATATTCTTGTACATAGGAGCAGTATTATAGTAGTTATATTCTTGTACATAGGAGCAGTATTATAGTAGTTATATTCTTGTACATAGGAACAGTATTATAGTAGTTATATTCTTGTACATAGGAGCAGTATTATAGTAGTTATATTCTTGTACATAGGGGTAGTATTATAGTAGTTATATTCTTGTACATAGGGGCAGTATTATAGTAGTTATATTATTGTACATAGGGGCAGTATTATAGTAGTTATATTCTTGTATATAGGAACAGTATTATAGTAGTTATATTCTTGTACATAGGGGCAGTATTATAGTATATTCTTGTACATAGGGGCAGTATTATAGTAGTTATATTCTTGTACATAGGAGCAGTATTACAGTAGTTATATTCTTGTACATAGGAACAGTATTATAGTAGTTATATTCTTGTACATAGGGGCAGTATTATAGTAGTTATATTCTTGTACATAGGAGCAGTATTATAGTAGTTATATTCTTGTACATAGGAGCAGTATTATAGTAGATATATTCTTGTACATAGGGGCAGTATTATAGTAGTTATATTCTTGTACATAGGCGCAGTATTATAGTAGTTATATTCTTGTACATAGGAGCAGTATTATAGTAGTTATATTCTTGTACATAGGGCTAGTATTATAGTAGTTATATTCTTGTACATAGGAACAGTATTATAGTAGTTATATTCTTGTACATAGGAGCAGTATTATAGTAGTTATATTCTTGTACATAGGGGTAGTATTATAGTAGTTATATTCTTGTACATAGGGGCAGTATTATAGTAGTTATATTATTGTACATAGGGGCAGTATTATAGTAGTTATATTCTTGTACATAGGAGCAGTATTATAGTAGTTATATTCTTGTACATAGGAGCAGTATTATAGTAGTTATATTCTTGTACATAGGAGAACAGTATTATAGTAGTTATATTCTTGTACATGGGGGCAGTATTATAGTAGTTATATTCTTGTACATAGGAGAACAGTATTATAGTAGTTATATTCTTGTACATGGGGGCAGTATTATAGTAGTTATATTCTTGTACATAGGGGCAGTATTATAGTAGTTATATTCTTGTACATAGGGGCAGTATTATAGTAGTTATATTCTTTTACATAGGAGCAGTATTATAGTAGTTATATTCTTGTACATGGGGCAGTATTGTAGTAGTTATATTCTTGTACATAGGGGCAGTATTATAGTAGTTATATTCTTTTACATAGGAGCAGTATTATAGTAGTTATATTCTTGTACATGGGGCAGTATTGTAGTAGTTATATTCTTGTACATAGGGGCAGTATTATAGTAGTTATATTCTTGTACATAGGAGCAGTATTATAGTAGTTATATTCTTGTACATTGGGCAGTATTGTAGTAGTTATATTCTTGAACATAGGAGCAGTATTATAGTAGTTATATTCTTGTACATAGGGGGCAGTATTATAGTAGTTATATTCTTGTACATAGGGGCAGTATTATAGTAGTTATACTCTTGTTCATAGAGCAGTATTATAGTAGTTATATTCTTGTACATAGGTGCAGTATTATAGTAGGTATATTCTTGTACGTAGGGGCAGTATTATAGTAGTTATATTCTTGTACATAGGGGCAGGGCCGGACTGGCCATCGGGCAGTTCTGGCAAATGCCAGAAGGGCCGGTGGCAGTAGTGGGCCGCTCGAGTGTGCCGCTGTCGGCACACTCCCCCCCGTTGTCGGCACACTCCCAGCCCCGCATTCAACTATACCGGGGTCATAGACACCGGTACAGTTGAATGCAATGATGGAGGAGAGAGCGTCTGCTGACGCTCCCTCTCCCATCATTCCCCGCTCTGCCTGCCGCTGACACTGCGGGTGCGCGATGACGTCATATCATCGCGCACCTGCAGTGTGACCGGGCGGGCAGACTGCAGCTGCTGAGACCGGAGCCAGGAGCAGCAGCGCGGGGCAAGAGGAAAGGTGAGTAGAGTGTTTGTTTTTTTATTATTACATATCAATGAGTGATAACTGGATTGTGGGGGGGGGCGCTGGCTGCATTACATTCTATGGGGCAGTGCTGCATTATATGATTCTATGGGGCTGGGCTGCATTACATTCTATGGGGCAGTGCTGCATTATATGATTCTATGGGGCTGGGCTGCATTACATTCTATGGAGCAGTGCTGCATTACATGATTCTATGGGGCTGGGCTGCATTGCATGATTCTATGGGGCTGTGCTGCATTACATTCTATGGGGCTGTGCTGCATTACATTCTATGGGGACTGGCTGCATTACATTCTATGGGGCAGTGCTGCATTACATTCTATGGGGGCTGGGCTGCATTACATGATTCTATGGGGCTGTGCTGCATTACATTCTATGGGGCTGTGCTGCATTACATTCTATGGGGCAGTGCTGCATTACATTCTATGGGGCTGTGCTGCATTACATTCTATGGGGACTGGCTGCATTACATTCTATGGGGCTGGGCTGCATTACATGATTCTATGGGGCAGTGCTGCATTACATTCTATGGGGCAGTGCTGCATTACATTCTATGGGGCTGTGCTGTATTACATTCTATGGGGACTGGCTGCATTACATTCTATGGGGGCTGTGCTGCATTACATTCTATGGGGCAGTGCTGCATTACATTCTATGGGGCTGTGCTGCATTACATTCTATGGGGGCTGTGCTGCATTACATTCTATGGGGACTGAGCTGTAATGCTGGATACAGCTATAATTATATGTTATATAGTCGTGTAAGGGTATGTTTCCACGTTCAGGAAACGCTGCGTTTTTGACGCTGCGTTTTTCCGCAGCGTCAAAAACGCAGCGTCCAGATTTTACAGCATAGTGGAGGGGATTTAAGTAGATATATTCTTGTACATAGGGGCAGTATTATAGTAGTTATATTCTTGTACATAGGCGCAGTATTATAGTAGTTATATTCTTGTACATAGGAGCAGTATTATAGTAGTTATATTCTTGTACATAGGAGCAGTATTATAGTAGTTATATTCTTGTACATAGGGGCAGTATTATAGTAGTTATATTCTTGTACATAGGCGCAGTATTATAGTAGTTATATTCTTGTACATAGGAGCAGTATTATAGTAGTTATATTCTTGTACATAGGCGCAGTATTATAGTAGTTATATTCTTGTACATAGGGGCAGTATTATAGTAGTTATATTCTTGTACATAGGGGCAGTATTATAGTAGTTATATTGTACATATGAGCAGTATTATAGTAGTTATATTCTTGTACATAGGAGCAGTATTATAGTAGTTATATTCTTGTACATAGGAACAGTATTATAGTAGTTATATTCTTGTACATAGGAGCAGTATTATAGTAGTTATATTCTTGTACATAGGGGCAGTATTATAGTAGTTATATTCTTGTACATAGGAGCAGTATTATAGTAGTTATATTCTTGTACATAGGAGCAGTATTATAGTAGTTATATTCTTGTACATAGGGGCAGTATTATAGTAGTTATATTCTTGTACATAGGGGCAGTATTATAGTAGTTATATTCTTGTATATAGGAGCAGTATTATAGTAGTTATATTCTTGTACATAGGGGCAGTATTATAGTAGTTATATTATTGTACATAGGGGGCAGTGCTCCATTACATGATTCTATGGGGCTGGGCTGCATTACATTCTATGGGGCAGTGCTGCATTACATGATTCTATGGGGCTGGGCTGCATTACATTCTATGGGGCAGTGCTGCATTACATGATTCTATGGGGCTGGGCTGCATTACATTCTATGGAGCAGTGCTGCATTACATGATTCTATGGGGCTGGGCTGCATTGCATGATTCTATGGGGCTGTGCTGCATTACATTCTATGGGGCTGTGCTGCATTACATTCTATGGGGACTGGCTGCATTACATTCTATGGGGCAGTGCTGCATTACATTCTATGGGGGCTGGGCTGCATTACATGATTCTATGGGGCTGTGCTGCATTACATTCTATGGGGATGTGCTGCATTACATTCTATGGGGCAGTGCTGCATTACATTCTATGGGGCTGTGCTGCATTACATTCTATGGGGACTGGCTGCATTACATTCTATGGGGCTGGGCTGCATTACATGATTCTATGGGGCAGTGCTGCATTACATTCTATGGGGCAGTGCTGCATTACATTCTATGGGGCTGTGCTGTATTACATTCTATGGGGACTGGCTGCATTACATTCTATGGGGGCTGTGCTGCATTACATTCTATGGGGCAGTGCTGCATTACATTCTATGGGGCTGTGCTGCATTACATTCTATGGGGGCTGTGCTGCATTACATTCTATGGGGGCTGTGCTGCATTACATTCTATGGGGACTGAGCTGTAATGCTGGATACAGCTATAATTATATGTTATATAGTCGTGTAAGGGTATGTTTCCACGTTCAGGAAACGCTGCGTTTTTGACGCTGCGTTTTTCCGCAGCGTCAAAAACGCAGCGTCCAGATTTTACAGCATAGTGGAGGGGATTTAATGAAATCCCGACTCCACTATGCGTTAAAAAACGCATGCGTTTTTGCCGCGAAAACGCACATGTGGTGCGTTTTTTCAAAACGCAGCATGTTGCTACAATGAGCAAAACACGCAGGAACACCGCAGGTGACCTGCCAGTGACCTCAGGAGCATTTTTGGTCAGGATTTTACCTGCATAAAATCCTGACCAAAGCCTGAAGCAAACCTGAACGTGGAAACATACCCTTAGGGTATGTTTCCACGGTCAGGAAACGCTGCTTGTTTGACTCTGCGCAGAGCTGCAGCGTCAAACAAGCAGCGTCCAGATGTTCCAGCATAGTGGAGGGGATTTTATGAAATCCCGTCTCCACTATGCGTGGAAACCCGCACGCGGCGGGCCTGCGACTACGGACATGCTGCGCGTCTTTTCAGATCGCAGCATGTCCGTACACCTTGCAGGGACGCAGCGTCCCCGCAAGGCATATCACAGGGCGCTATGGGAGAGAGCGATCATCCCGGATGTGAAGAGTTAACACATCCGGCATGATCGCGTCCCAGAAAGGGGGCGGGGCTTAGCGCCGAGCGGCTTCGCCGCTGCGGCGATACCGCCAGCCATCCTGAACGTGGAGACATACCCTAAGGCTGGTTTCACACTTGTGTTTTTGTCTGCAGCGTTTTTTGCACAAAAAAACGCATGCGTTTTTCCCCTATATTTAACATTGAAAACGCATGCGGTTTTTTTGTACGCGTTTGGTCGCGTTTTCAAATGCATGCGTTTTTTTTCTGCATGCGTTCATTTTCAGAAATGCAACCTGCAGTATTTTCTTGCGGCATTCTTTTGCCGCGAAGAAACGCATGCGTTTGTTCGCGGCAAAAAAATGCATTGCTGTCTATGTAAACGCATGCGTTTTTATAGAAAAAAAACAGAAAACACACTGAAAAGCCACCCACCACCATCAAGGTGATAAAGGGATCCAAACCCTAACCCTAACTCTACCCCTAACCTCACCCCTAACCGTTTAATGAACATTTTCTGACAGTCATAGTGCCACGTATTTAAGTGCCACGTATCACGTATTTCAGTGCCACATATTTAAGTATCACGTATTTAAGTGCCACGTATTTCAGTGCCACGTATTTCAGTGTCACGTATTTAAGTGCCACTTATTTAAGTGCCACGTATTTAAGTGCCACGTATCACGTATTTAAGTTCCACGTATTTCAGTGCCACGTATCTCAGTGCCACGTTTAAGTGCCACGTATCACGTATTTCAGTGCCACGTATCACGTATTTCAGTGCCACGTATCACGTATTTCAGTGCCACGTATCACGTATTTCAGTGCCACGTATTTTAGTACCACGTATTTCAGTTGCACGTATTTCAGTTGCACGTATTTCAGTTGCACGTATTTCAGTGCCACGTATTTCAGTGCCACGTATTTAAGTGCCACGTATTTCAGTGCCACGTATTTCAGTCACGTTTAGGGTTAGGGTTAGGGGTAGGGTTTTCTTGTTTTTTTCTTGTGTTTTCTTGTGTTTTCTTGTGTTTTTCTATAAAAACGCATGCGTCTAAAAAACGCATGCGTTTTACCGCGTTTACATGCGTTTTTCACACATGCGGGGGTTTTTTAAAACGCATTCAGATAAAAACGCAAGTGTGAAACCAGCCTTACCCTCACTTCTTGTAACCTACAATTGTACAAAGATATTATACAGTTACCAGGCGACAAGTGGGCCTGTGTGACTTCAAATGCCAGGGCTGAATTTTAGTCCCAGTCCGGCCCTGCATAGGGGGCAGTATTATAATAGTTATATTCTTGTAGATAGGAGCAGTATTATAGTAGTTATATTCTTGTACATAGGGACAGTATTATAGTAGTCATATTCTTGTACATAGGGGGCAGTATTATAGTAGTTATATTCTTGTACATAGGGGCAGTATTATAGTAGTTATATTCTTGTACATAGGAGCAGTATTATAGTAGTTATATTCTTGTACATAGGAGCAGTATTATAGTAGTTATATTCTTGTACATAGGGGCAGTATTATAGTAGTTATATTCTTGTACATAGGAGCAGTATTATAGTAGTTATATTCTTGTACATAGGGGGCAGTATTATAGTAGTTATATTCTAGTACATAGGAGCAGTATTATAGTAGTTATATTCTTGTACATAGGGGCAGTATTATCGTAGTTATATTCTTGTACATAGGGGCAGTATTATAGTAGTTATATTCTTGTACATAGGAGCAGTATTATAGTAGTTATATTCTTGTACATAGGGGCAGTATTATAGTAGTTATATTCTTGTATATAGGGGCAGTATTATAGTAGTTATATTCTTGTACATAGGGGCAGTATTATAGTAGTTATATTCTTGTATATAGGGGCAGTATTATAGTAGTTATATTCTTATACATAGAGGCAGTATTATAGTAGTTATATTCTTGTACATAGGAGCAGTATTATAGTAGTTATATTCTTGTACATAGGGGCAGTATTATCGTAGTTATATTCTTGTACATAGGGGCAGTATTATAGTAGTTATATTCTTGTACATAGGAGCAGTATTATAGTAGTTATATTCTTGTACATAGGGGCAGTATTATCGTAGTTATATTCTTGTACATAGGGGCAGTATTATAGTAGTTATATTCTTGTACATAGGAGCAGTATTATAGTAGTTATATTCTTGTACATAGGGGCAGTATTATCGTAGTTATATTCTTGTACATATGGGCAGTATTATAGTAGTTATATTCTTGTACATAGGAGCAGTATTATAGTAGTTATATTCTTGTACATAGGGGCAGTATTATCGTAGTTATATTCTTGTACATAGGGGCAGTATTATAGTAGTTATATTCTTGTACATAGGAGCAGTATTATAGTAGTTATATTCTTGTACATAGGGGCAGTATTATCGTAGTTATATTCTTGTACATATGGGCAGTATTATAGTAGTTATATTCTTGTACATAGGTGCAGTATTATAGTAGTTATATTCTTGTATATAGGAGCAGTATTATAGTAGTTATATTCTTGTACATGGGGCAGTATTATAGTAGTTATATTCTTGTACATAGGGGCAGTATTATAGTAGTTATATTATTGTACATAGGAGCAGTATTATAGTAGTTATATTCCTGTACATAGGGGCAGTATTATAGTAGTTATATTCTTGTACATAGGGGGCAGTATTATAGTAGTTATAATCTTATACATATGAGGTGGTTTTATAGTAGTTATATTCTTAAAGACATGGTAAGTTTTATAAATAGTGCAAAAGAATACACCAGCGCTGCCTACCAAAGTCACTGAGCAGCAGGAACCAAGACAGAACAGAGGCTAAAACTGTCAGAGAAAAGGGTACAATATAAAGAAAAACTGGATCCGCGCTACAGTGCTGTAAAAACAACTCAAAATGTGCACCAAATAATAGGCTTAGACAATGCACAGTAAATAAAACAACAAAGGGATGATTGCTGTAGTGCCCAGTGTTACACACAACACCAAATATGTACAAATACCATGACCAGCATTAGAGAAGGGCCTGGAGAGCCGGTGAAAATTGCCACACTAACCGTTATTCCAGTACCCAGTAGATGATGGTGTACACGGGTCCAATAGAAGGTGGTGTCCGTTGGGCTGGTGTGCGGGCAGATTGGGCGAACGAGCAGGCTGCCGTGTGGAAGAGCTACGCAGAGCCAGGGACCACTCCGGCCGGTAGCGACCCTGATGAAGAAGGACGCCGCTCCTTCGAAACGCGTCGGTTTGATTCCTGTGGCACCCCGTACTCTCTCCTAGCTCAGTGACGTCACACGCTGAGCCTTGCGCCAGCGAGCTCCTCCCTCGGTTGTTTCCCGCTCGCATCCAGGGTCGCTACCGGCCGGAGTGGTCCCTGGCTCTGCGTAGCTCTTCCACACGGCAGCCTGCTCGTTCGCCCAATCTGCCCGCACACCAGCCCAACGGACACCACCTTCTATTGGACCCGTATACACCATCATCTACTGGGTACTGGAATAACGGTTAGTGTGGCAATTTTCACCGGCTCTCCAGGCCCTTCTCTAATGCTGGTCATGGTATTTGTACATATTTGGTGTTGTGTGTAACACTGGGCACTACAGCAATCATCCCTTTGTTGTTTTATTTACTGTGCATTGTCTAAGCCTATTATTTGGTGCACATTTTGAGTTGTTTTTACAGCACTGTAGCGCGGATCCAGTTTTTCTTTATAAGTTTTATAAATAATACATAATACAGTATGTATTTCAGTATAAGGGGCTATATCATAGTAATTTTAATTCTGTGGCCTTTAGTAGTCTGCGATCTGTCCCTCATAAATTCTTCAGCATATCAGAAGATTTTCGGTGTCACCTCATTAGTCACATATAATGAAATGTGTGGCGCTTGTGTTCACGGTGATCGATTACTGTGCGGCCCCTTTACATGTGAAATAAGAGCCTTTCTCTACTCACTGTGGCTCTTGTCGCATTAGGGAAGGTTTGACTTTTATTCACTAACTCCCAGAGAACTAGAAGGATTTAATGTGTCAGGACTCGGGAGCAAGTCAGAGGTCAAACGTCACATTAAACTTTAAACATTAAACTTTTCTTAGCTCCTCTGACTGAACTCTTCCATGTTCGAATTTTATATATATATTTATATATTTGTAAATATGGCTGTTTTTTATAACGTGGCATCTCATGTTTAATAATTCACACTGGCTAATATTTAATGAAGAAATAATCTATATCAGTAGCGTGGCGAGAGATTCCAGCACCAGAGAAAAGGCAAGTGTTTTGCGTCTTCTAACCTGCTACAGTATTGAACCCCTTATCCCCCAAGCACATGTACTGTGATTTGAGTAAAATAATGGTATAATTGTTGTTAACATTGTGACCTTTTAGTTTGTTATGCTTTTTACTGGTCAGACTTATTTCTATTTTTTTTTAGTTTCTGCAAGTTTTTACTTTGTACATTTTCTTTATGTAGCAATTTTATTATTTTTTTATTATCTCTACACCAAGCCCTAAAGGTACCTTCACACGAAACGACGCTGCAGCGATAGCGACAACGATGCCGATCGCTGCAGCGTCGCTGTTTGATCGCTGGAGAGCTGTCACACAGACCGCTCTCCAGCGACCAACGATGCCGAGGTTCCCGGGTAACCGCAGGGCCGCGCTTAGTAACCCGATGTTTACCCTGTTTACCAGCATTAAATGTAAAAAAACCAAACAGTACATACTCACATTTGGGTCCCCCGGCGTCCGCTTCCTGCACTGACTGAGCGCCGGCAGTAGCAGGGCACAGCGGTGACGTCACCGCTGTGCTCTGCTTTCACTTTCACTTTGCGGCGCTCTGTCAGTGTGGGAAGCAGACGCCGGGGGACGCGAATGTAAGTATGTACTGTTTGTTTTTTTTACATTTTACACTGGTAACCAGGGTAAACATTGGGTTACTAAGCGCGGCCCTGCGCTTAGTAACCCGATGTTTACCCTGGTTACCAGTGTAAAATATCGCTGGTATCGTTGCTTTTGCTGTCAAACACAACGATACACGGCGATCGGACGACCAAATAAAGTTCTGAACTTTATTCAGCGACCAGCGACATCACAGCAGGATCCTGATCACTGCTGCGTGTCAAACTAAACGATATCGCTAGCCAGGACGCTGCAACGTCACGGATCGCTATCGTTACAAAGTCGTTTCGTGTGAAGGTACCTTTACTCTGTCCCTGATCCTGCCCCTATTTCTAGCCCTAACCCTAAGGACACGTTAAGTATTTGACATCAGTAAATTTGTAAGTGAAAACCAGGAGTGGAACAATCAAAGGAAAAGTATAATAGAAACATATGCCCCACTTCTGTATTTTTCTCCCACTCCCGGCTCCTCTTCAGTCTTCTCCTCTCTATGGCTGGACCCTACGAGGTCACGTTGGGCTTCATATCGGGTCTTCTTTTTGGACTTTAACATACATGATATATGTTAAAGTCCAAACAAAAGACCATAAAGGAGTCAAATGGGCATCGGCAGCGTTTGAAGAGCTATGGGGGTAACGGGAGATGGGAGTTTTGAGGTTTTTTTAATCCCTTTCAGGTAAATTCGACATCTACTGAATTTGTTTCCTACGAATCTATGAATCAAATTCCAACTCCACCCAAATTAAGCACATTGTCCTGAACTGAATTTTGGGACTTTCGCTCAACTCTAATTAATTTGTATCATATCTGTCCATGAAATCATTGCATTTAGTACTGTCCTGCTGACATCTCCACCATGTGTGGTGGTAACATTCACTAGCTCGACTGCACCATGTTGCAGGTCTGGTTAATCCTCTGAGGCTTTTGCTGTTGATCGCGTCTCCGGCTCCACATACGGCCAGGGTGGGCAAGAAGTCCCTCCGGCTGTTTATTTGACACATTTGACAGTGTTCACTGACAAATTCTGAGTATAAAAATCCACACACGAGCTGCAGAAACTAAACACAATAAAAAGAAACCCACCTCCCCCTCCTGGACCCCATCATAAGGAGCGCTCACAGCGTTACCCCAGCAGCACCCCTACTCCATGCACCCGCAACATCTTGATTTCATTTATTAAACTAAAAGTTCTCCTGAGACCTCCAGCAGAAATCAACAAGGGGGCAGAATTTGGAAGTTAAGAGGTCAAGTTGCTTTGCACGTGTAATGGCAAAGTTCATGCTCGCTGGAGAAAAGAAAAATCTGCCAACCTAGAAAAACCGGATTCATGCAACTGCCAAGAGGTAAATATAAGAAGAATGTTACAAACCCTGAAAATTCCCCTGGAAGAAAAATAAAATAAAAATACAAGTCCCTGAGTTCTATTATTCTGCAATGCTGCTTATATTGTACTTCAGAGCTGAAATCTCCCAGCGTTCCCTAATTAAGTTCCTGCACAAAATCTTCATAGCGTTGACCTCTGAAGCTACTCTCTGTTGCCTAAGCTCCAACCCGAAGCCAAGACCCCATGATTGCTTTCCAAATCCATGACTTGTTAGGCTCATGCTGCATTCTACTACTCGACTCTTCTCTTTGAGACCCTTCTGCTGATTTCTGGGTCATTTGCTGTGACTCCATTGTTGACTTATGATATATAAATAGTGGGTCAGAGGTCGGAGTTGGTGACTACCTGGCCGGTAAGGAGCATTGCGAGGAGGTCACTAGAATTAATTGACCTCAGAGTGGATGACAACTCAGATTGTTAATGTTAACATACGAATTAAACGGTGGACTAAACCGTGAGCACTGCTGCCGTAGGTGCACGGGTAGGCTCCCACACCTTCTAATTAATACATGTAACAAAACCCGGCACTCAACTTCAAGATGGGATGCTGAACAATTTATTGTGTAGTGTCAACAACAAAACGTTTCGGTCCATTCAGACCTTCCTCAGTTACTAATTGTGAGGTGTGTAGAATGAGAATGCACTGCCAATAGAACCCTATTGGACTCTCTTGTATACCAGAGATTGCTTCTGGAGTACTTTTCAAGCTTATGTCTATCTGGGTGAAGACGCGGTGTCCACCGCTAGTCATTACTGCATGCCGGCATGCAGTAATGACTAGCGGTGGACACCGCGTCTTCACCCAGATAGACATAAGCTTGAAAAGTACTCCAGAAGCAATCTCTGGTATACAAGAGAGTCCAATAGGGTTCTATTGGCAGTGCATTCTCATTCTACACACCTCACAATTAGTAACTGAGGAAGGTCTGAATGGACCGAAACGTTTTGTTGTTGACACTACACAATAAATTGTTCAGCATCCCATCTTGAAGTTGAGTGCCGGGTTTTGTTACATGTAACATACGAATTAAACACATTTCCTGAGTAACCTGGGCTCTGCTTCCTTCACCTCGGTCCTCTGCCCACTGTTATTCTCCACGTTGAGTTTTACAGTTGTCCATCATGGTACAGTAACTTAATCTCCCTAATACTACTTTAGGCCTATTGAGACTCAAGACTTAAAATTGGTTTACTACATCTTCTGTGTAAACCATGCTTTAACTTACTTCAATCCCTGCTGACTTCACTTCATAGAGTCATAGAATGGTAGAATTGGAAGGGACCTCCTGGGTCATCTGATCCATTACCCTGCTCAAAGCATCGACTATCCTGCTTCCAAGATTACTGAATGTGCCAAGACCTTACTTCCCACGTGCTTTCCTGCTTGTCATACCAACGCCAGGGGGCCCACCGAGACTGAAGGCTTAGAGTATCTACGTCACCAAGTGGACCTTAATAGAGAGATCTGTGTGGGCTACTTCTGATAGGTATTGGCTAAAGTGGGTCATCAGCCCATGTGGTTACCCTTTTGAGTCTGCTGTTGGGCTTTGGAAGCAATCAGCTTTGTTGGGAAGCCATGTGGGAGAGGTTAGTGTGCCTAAACCCAGCTTACATCATAGTCAGGTCCCTTTTGTAAAAGAGGTTTCCAGGGCTTAGATATGATGACCTGTCAATGGGATAGGTCATCGATATCACATCGGTGAAGGTCCGAAACCCAGCATCTTAATCACCTTCTTCCAGTAAAGACCCGGAGCAGCACACTTCCATGTACTGTTTACTGGCCATTCCTCATTACTAAACCTCAGCTCCTATTCTCTTCAGTTGGAGCTGAGCTGCCATACCGGATAACAACCACTAAGCAGTGTATGGAGCGGGGCTGTTCCAACCCTGACTATGGGCTTGGGTATGGATAGGCAACAGGCTAATACCGGGGTGTAAACCATTTCTGCTGGAATCTTCAAATTTAAGTGATAGTTTAGTCTAGAACTTAGCAAAAATACTACATGGGTCCACAAGCCACAGCTCAGCCAACAGGCGGGGAGTTGAAGTTTTATGATGGCTGACTGTAGAGTCACAGATTGGAAACCACTACTATTTCAGGACTTGGCACCATTCCTTTGTCATAGAACGGAGAGCAGGTTGGCATGTTTTTGCATTACAGTCATGTTGCTCCATATCACGCCTGGTCTGGGCTTTCCTTGAGTAGATCTACAGAAGTGTCCCACAGGTGACATCAGCTTGACAGTTGACGTAGCAGCAAGTCTAGCAGATGTTCTAGACAGACGATTTGCAGAATAAATATCCCTCTTTACACTCGGCTTCATTTCTTTAATGTAAAATCAGCCTCCTAATAGTTTGTGCCCAGGGGTCATTACTCCTGACATTGCAGCAGGTTCCTTGTCCGAGCAGATCTGAGCCATTAACTATCATTTTGTTCAAAAGCCAATGCCGCCGACCGGGGCAAGTGCATCCCGAGACGCCACAAAGAGACCTTTCAGAGGGTTTCTTTAAAGTGGAAAATGGAAACTTGATCTGTATTAATCACTGAATGAAAATCTGCAGCCAATGTTCAGCCGGTCCTGAAGTCTGACCCTGCGGTGAACTGAATAAGGGCAATTAGGGGGCTGTTGGAGGTAACGGGGACCACCACTCACAAAGCAGGCTTAATATTAAGAAAATGCAAACTGACACCCAAAGTGTAACCTCGTGTGGCTCCTGAAGAGTTCAGCAGATATTTGTTCTGGGTTTTGGTTTTTGTTTGCTATGTGATTGAATGAGAATTTCCAATGAAAAAAGAATACCAATAAATATCAATGCTAGATTTTTTTAGTTTGTAACGGTGAGTGGCCATTACAGCTACCATGAAGGGGGTCTCCTATTTTTACTAAGTTCTTTAATGATAAGCATCTATAGGAGCAGGCAGAGAGCCACATTGCAGAGGGGTAGGTGGATAATGGTCAAAGCGGCTGAAGTGACAACCCCCAGTGTGGCTGATTGTGGAAATGGTCGTAATTGTAGCCCCCTCCATTTGTTTAGGTTCTGACAGTGATGGCAATGGCTGGAGTGTCTCCGTCTGGGGTGTACGTGCTTGGTCTTTGTGGTGGCAGCAGCAGTCGAACGTGGCTCAAATTCTTCCCAGGTCTGTGGCAGACTATGGGGAGTATATTATACTATATGGAGGATTATGAGGTGCATTATACTATATGGAGGGCTATGGGGAGTGCATTATAATATATGGAGGACTATGGGGAGTGTATTATACTATAAGGAGGACTATGGGGAGTGCATTATACTACATGGAGGGCTATGAGGAGTGTATAATACTACATGGAGGACTATGGGGAGTGTATTATACTATACGGAGGACTATGGGGAGTGCATTATACTATACGGAGGGCTATGGGGAGTGCATTATAATATGGAGGACTATGGGGAGTGTATTATACTATATGGAGGACTATGGGAAGTGTATTATTCTAAACGGAGGACTATGGGGAGTATATTATTATACTATATGGAGTACTATGGTGCACATTATACTCTATGGAGGACTATGATGCACATTGCACTATATGGAGGACTATGGTGCACATTATACTGTACTACATGGAAGACTATGGTGCACATTATGCTATATGGAGGACTATGCTGCTTAACCAGCAGCATCTTTGGTTTTACGAACCCCTAAGTTATTAAAAAAAAAATTGAATCTGTGTATTTTTGCAACCATTGCTTTCAGTTGAAATTTAAGTACCTAGTCTTTTTGTACACAGCTCTTATGCAGAACTATGTAGTACTAGAGTTACAGACTACAAACAAGCTATGTAGTCTGATCCTGCAGTCTTGAGTGACTCCACTCATTCTTTCCTCAACTTCTAATATCAAGATTATTATGATGAGGAATCCGAATGACTGCAAGATCAGACTACACAGGGGTCGATTGTAGTCTGTAACCATGGAGACACAAAGGTTTGAATAGTTGAATAGTCGTGTACATATAAAATAAAGGAATGTGTAGATCAAAAAGTTGCTTCATATTATAGTATAACTTCCTAAGATCCTGCCCACTTTTGTATTTAATTTTTGTTTTCCCTCCCCGTCTTCTAAGAATGAGACATAGTTTCTGTTTTCTATCCACACAGCATTATTAGGACTTGTTTTTTGTAGAATGACTTGTGCTTTTCATTGACACCATCCACTTTACCAAATAATGCGAAGAAAAACATAAGAAAAAAAATCCAAAATTGTAAAATCCAAAAATGTGCTGAAAAGGTGGGGAAAACAAGCAATTCCGACATTATTGTAAGGGTTTTGTTTTACAACGTTCTTAAAGTCATAGAATTATGATCCCAAATTTATACAGTTTTTTATATTTTAGTAGTAAAAAATCAGAATATTTTAAAATGAAAAAATTGGATTGTGTCTTCAGTTTCTGAGTTACGTAATTTTTAAAATTTTTCTATCGAAGTACCTTTATAAGGGCTTATTCTTTGCATGCCAAACTTTAATTTTCATTTATATAATTTAGGGTTACATACAATATTTTAATCCCTTTTTTACAGCCTTTTGGAGGGGGGGTTGCATTGATTGTAAAACTAATTATGGTACTTTGATTTCTTTTTTTATGCTGTTTACCATTTGGGTTAATTAATTTTAAATTTCCATAAATGGGATTCAAACAGACATGGGGATACTAAATATGCTAACTTTCTTAATTTTTTGTATTTTTGAATGGAGAAGAGAGGTTTTTATTTTCTTTTGTATTTTTTTAATTACATTTCCACTTTTTTTTTCGGTCCTCCTAAAGGATTTGAACCTGCCAAGATTTGATTGCTTGCATAAAGACCTGCAAAATATCAGTAGTCCGAATCTATGAAGCAAAAAGAAGAGGTACAGTTTACATGACATTTCCAGTTCGTAGGACCCCCAACAATGAAATATTACATGGATATAAATGAGTGATATTAATAAGTTGTGTTCTACCTATATCTTAGCGAGGCGAGGGATAACTCCGGATTTCTCTTTCTTGCCCTTTGAACCCTGCGCTATGCTCCGCCCTCTGCGGAATACAATGTATCAGTTTGTTCGGAATGTTCTTTTATGTTACAATGTTTGGTCATCTCTTCATTTTCTCCTAAGTGACTTTTACGCTCAGTCTTTTAAGTAGCAATCACTCTGGGGCTTATAATTAATTAAACGCAAGAATAGAAGATCCATCAGACTGACAGCGGGTTAAGGTCTTGTGTACACTGAGTGAAGACGGGAGGATCTGGAGGCTGAATCACAGCTTCAGTGTAAATGTCAAAGACACCAGACAAGTTCCCTACATCCTACAAGACTCAGATCAGCCACAGTAGAAGAATAGATATGTGCCATGCCCATGCCAGGCCACATCGAAGCCCTCTCCTGCCCACCTTCCCTGACACATCCACTCATGACTTTACCTTTTCGCTGGTCTTTGTTTAGATTTCATTACCTGTAACGATAAAAGTCTTGGAAAAAATGTTACTTATTGGCATGAGAAGTGAACTCAGGAGGAAAAGTCACGATTCAGCTTTCTAAAAGTAATTTTACAGGGATGGTCTACTGCCAACCTTCACACTCTCTAAGTAGATGGTGACTCCCTAAGTCTTTAGTTATTATTATTATTATTATTTATTGTTATAGCACCATTTATTCAATGGCGCTTTACATGTGAGGAGGGGTATACATAATAAAAACAAGTACAATAATCTTAAACAATACAAGTCACAACTGGTACAGGAGGAGAGAGGACACTGCCCGCGAAGGCTCACAATCTACAAGTTGTCCTACTATCCTATCTGTGGATCAAATGACCTCATGACTTCAAGCTGTAAGTGATAAATGAACATGACTGCGCAAATAATTGTTAAATGAATGAGTTGGTCACTATTCGGCCATATTGGACTTTAAGGTGCTGCCTATGTTCCCCAAAGGTAATTTCAGATTAGTTGGAATTATAGATGGTGAAAATCAATTTGTAGGGCCTGATCCATTCGCCACGTCGGTGGCTGTTGTATTCGAGCCCCCCTTACCTGATGGCATCCGTGGCTTATATGATGAGCCGGAACGATGTTCTCCGATTCACAGCTACTCAATTGGAGTTATTTTATTGGCCGCCCTCCCATACTTGATGTTTTAACAATTGTATTATTTACGATGGATGCTGTTGCTTTGTAGGTCATCAGCAGAGAGAAATGCAGATGGAAAAATTATTTTACAGAAGCCCCTCAGGTAAATCCATCATTTATACAACCCATGTACGATATTTAGCAGCTAGAATCTTTTTTCGAAAAGTTGCACATTTTTTTTCCAATTTAATTGTTTTGTAGAGAAGAGCAAATCAATTCAACGCAAATCAAGTTGTCCAATTTTAAGCAAATTCATGATTTGCAAGAAATGCATGAAATGGATTCCAGAAGATTACATAAGCCAGAAAAGGATCACGTGACGATCTTTGGTGTGTCTGGATGTTTTTCCCATAATGCCTTGAACTTTTTACATCATATGGTATAGCACAGTCCATAAAGAGGGACCAT
Source organism: Ranitomeya variabilis (assembly GCF_051348905.1). Taxonomy (NCBI): domain Eukaryota; kingdom Metazoa; phylum Chordata; class Amphibia; order Anura; family Dendrobatidae; genus Ranitomeya; species Ranitomeya variabilis. Next base: position 23,251,655 of record NC_135239.1, read on the forward strand.
CAGAGCCTGTATAAAAGCAGAGGCAGGGAATGCAGCAGCCACTTTATTGTCAATCTGGATAGCAAGAGGATATCACAACTTACAGTTAAGAAAAGAGAGAGGGAGAGAAAGTCATAAAACACTAAATAAACATTGCACATTGTGTGTGACAGCACAGCAGTGAACGCGCGGAAAAGCGGCATACACATTTTTTTTATTGGGCAATTGGAGGTTTTGGCAAACTTCTGATTTCGCTGCCAAAATTTCTAAAGGTTTATTGATCTCTGCTGTATTAATCTTGGGTTACTCTGGTCACATTCGGAGCTGCATTCAGAATTCTTCTGCTTTTTTGTTACCGGGATGAATTGCATTGTGGGAGACCGTATGATGGACACTTGTAATATTACATGTCTGATATGCAGATCAGCAAAAAATGCTGGAGCAGCTGTGAAGGTGAAAGGAAAATCATTCAAAATCTAAAAAGCAAATTAAAGAATTTACTAAATGACTCCACATGTTATAAAAAACTAATAAAATACACTGGTCAACAGCATTTTTGGTGCCAAAGATATTTCATCGAATTTAGGGTATTTTTGGGGTGCTGATTCTGAATATGTCATCAGTTTTGCCAGATTGGCTCAAGTTTTTGAGATTTTTGGTATCTTATTTATAGCACTTGTTGGTAAATGCGACGCATCATCTCATTAATTTCTTTGGATTAGTACTTGAACTGAGCAGTTCTCAATATAGTTTTGTGTTAATTAGTGTTCTAAAAGTTTGTTCATAGCTTGATTTTTGCACTAACTTTATGTTGTTGTCTGTTTTCCAGTGAAAAGCATGAACTCATCAAGAAGAAGTTGTCTTAACGATCCAGACTCATTCTGTTACATTTGTGGTGAATACACACTGCCAAAACATAGAAGAAACATAACAGACTTCGTAAAAAAAGTGTATTTTGCCTATTTTGGGGTTATGCTTGGGGACCAAGACAAGTTTTGGGCACCACACATAGTGTGCAAAGCATGTATCGAATTATTACGAAAATGGAGCAAAGGACAAAAAAAAAGCTTCAAATTTGGTGTTCCAATGGTGTGGAGAGAGCCAAAAAATCATCATGATGACTGTTATTTCTGTGCAGTGCAAGTGCAAGGATTCAATAAGCATAAGAAACGAAAATGGGAGTAACATGGAATCTGCAAGAAGGCCTGTCCCTCATTGTGAAGATGTGCCTGTACCTGTGTTTACCATAAATAACAGTCATCATGATGATTTTTTGGCTCTCTCCACACCATTGGAACACCAAATTTGAAGCTTTTTCTTTGTCCTTTGCTCCATTTTCGTAATAATTCGATACATGCTTTGCACACTATGTGTGGTGCCCAAAACTTGTCTTGGTCCCCAAACATAACCCCAAAATAGGCAAAATACACTTTTTTTACGAAGTCTGTTATGTTTCCTCTATGTTTTGGCAGTGTGTATTCACCACAAATGTAACAGAATGAGTCTGGATCGTTAAGACAACTTCTTCTTGATGAGTTCATGCTTTTCACTGGAAAACAGACAACAACATAAAGTTAGTGCAAAAATCAAGCTATGAACAAACTTTTAGAACACTAATTAACACAAAACTATATTGAGAACTGCTCAGTTCAAGTACTAATCCAAAGAAATTAATGAGATGATGCGTCGCATTTACCAACAAGTGCTATAAATAAGATACCAAAAATCTCAAAAACTTGAGCCAATCTGGCAAAACTGATGACATATTCAGAATCAGCACCCCAAAAATACCCCAAATTCATTAAAATATTTTGGACACCAGAAAAATTTTTTTTTTTTGTTGACCTGTGATATTATTAAAAGTGGAGATCAAAAGACTATTAACACCTCTTGCATTATGTAGAATAAAACATTTCTGTAATTCATTAATAAGTAATTTTCTTGTATTTTTGGGGCAACTGATTTTTGCTTGGGGTTGACCATTAAGAATTGTTTCCTTCCAGTATTCACTACGGACATTTTTTAGATTTTTAGAGGGGTCATTCAAATATTAGATCTGTTGTATGAAACTGATTGTTGGGTTTAGTATCACAGTAGAGGAAATGTAATGAATTTAATCATTTTCAGGAATAACCAGTAAATCCTACACACTGGGACTCAACACAGGAGACCATGTAATTAGGATGTTAACAATAGGGAAAAGAAAATCTCATGGATTACTGATGTCATACCTTTGAGAGCACAATTTTCAAAGCGCAACTCACAATTTCGATTTCTTTGGGGAAATACATGGAATTCCTGGGCTATTAATTACAACTACTAATTGTTACTCAGCCGTTCAAGGTCATATGCAGTTTCCCTCGTTACACAGCTCTGATCTGAATCATTGACATATGTAAGCCAATTAAAAAATCAAATCCCTAATTACTTTCTAAAGCATAACATTACAGAATGACTGGACACTGCCTTTATTACTGTAAGACTAAAAATCATCATTCAACAATACAGTTTGTTGGCCAAAAATCTCCTCCAAAATGAATTTAACTACTGTAAATCTTCCCCCTATATACAAGAATATAATTACTATAATACTGTCCCCTATGTACAAGAATATAACTACTATAATACTGCTCCTATGTACAAGAATGTAACTACTATAATACTGCCCCTATGTACAAGAATATAACTACTGTAATACTGCTCCTATGTACAAGAATATAACTACTATAATAATGCCCCTATGTACAATAATATAACTACTATAATACTGCCCCTATGTACAAGAATATAACTACTATAATACTGCTCCTATGTACAAGAATATATCTACTATAATACTGCTCCTATGTAAAAGAATATAACTACTATAATACTGCTCCTATGTACAAGAATATAACTACTATAATACTGCTCCTATGTATAAGAATATAACTACTATAATACTGCTCCTATGTACAAGAATATATCTACTATAATACTGCCCCTATGTACAATAATATAACTACTATAATACTGCCCCTATGTACAAGAATATAACTACTATAATACTGCTCCTATGTACAAGAATATATCTACTATAATACTGCTCCTATGTACAAGAATATAACTACTATAATACTGCTCCTATGTACAAGAATATAACTACTATAATACTGCTCCTATGTATAAGAATATAACTACTATAATACTGCTCCTATGTACAAGAATATAACTACTATAATACTGCTCCTATGTACAAGAATATAACTACTATAATACTGCTCCCTATGTACAAGAATATAGCTACTATAATACTGCTCCTATGTACAAGAATATAACTGCTATAATACTGCTCCTATGTACAAGAATATAACTACTATAATACTGCCCCCTATGTACAAGAATATAACTACTGTAATACTGCCTCATATGTATAAGAATATAACTACCATAATACTGCCCCTATGTACAAGAATATATCTACTATAATACTGCTCCTATGTACAAGAATATAACTACTATAATACTGCCCCTATGTACAAGAATATAACTACTATAATACTGCCCCTATGTACAATAATATAACTACTATAATACTGCTCCTATGTACAAGAATATAGCTACTATAATACTGCTCCTATGTACAAGAATATAACTGCTATAATACTGCTCCTATGTACAAGAATATAACTACTATAATACTGCTCCTATGTACAAGAATATAACTACTATAATACTGCCCACTATGTACAAGAATATAACTACTATAATACTGCCCCTATGTACAAGAATATAACTACTATAATACTGCTCCTATGTACAAGAATATAACTACTATAATACTGCCCCTATGTACAAGACTATAACTACTATAATACTGCCCCATGTACAAGAATATAACTACTATAATACTGCTCCTATGTACAAGAATATAACTACTATAATACTGCTCCTATGTACAAGAATATAACTACTATAATACCGCCCCTATGTACAAGAATATAACTACTATAATACTGCTCCTATGTACAAGAATATAACTACGATAATACTGCCCCTATGTACAAGAATATAACTACCATAATACTGCCCCATGTACAAGATTATAATTACTATAATACTGCTCCTATGTACAAGAATATCACTACTATAACACTGTCCCCTATGTACAAGAATATAACTATTATAATACTGCCCCCTTTGTACAAGAATATAACTACTATAATACTGCCCTCTATGTACAAGAATATAACTACTATAATACTGTCCACTATATACAAGAATATAACTACTGTAAAACTGCCCCCTATGTACAAGAATATAACTACTATAATAATGCCCCTATGTACAAGAATACAGCTACTATAATACTGCCCCTATGTACAAGAATGTAACTACTATAATACTGTCCCCTATGTACAAAAATATAACTACTATACTACTGCCCCTATGTACAAGAATATAATTACTATAATACTGCTCCTATGTACAAGAATATAACTACTATAATACTGCTCCTATGTACTAGAATATAACTACTATAATACTGCCCCTATGTACAAGAATATAACTACTATAATACTGCTCCGATGTACAAGAATATAACTACTATAATACTGCCCCCTATGTACAAGAATATAACTACTATAATACTGCCCCTATGTACAAGAATATAACTACTATAATACTGCTCCTATGTACAAGAATATAACTACTATAATACTGCTCCTATGTACAAGAATATAACTATTATGGGCAGCACGGTGGCTCAGTGGATAGCTCTGCGGCCTTCCAGCGCTGGGTTTCCTGGTTTCAAATCCCACCAAGGACAACATCTGCAAGGAGTTTGTATGTTCTCCCCATGTTTGGTGGGTTTCCTCCGGGTTCTCCACTTTCTTCTCACACTCCAAAGACATAATGATAGGGAATCTAGACTGTGAGCCACAATGATAGTGATGATAATGTATGTAATGCGCTGTGGAATTAATGATGTTATATAAGTGAGTAAAATAATTAAAAATAAATACTACAATTCTGCCCTTTTAACCCCTTCATGACCTTGCCGTTTTTTGCAATTCTGACCAGTGTCCCTTTATGAGGTAATAACTCAGGAACGCTTCAACGGATCCTAGCGATTCTGAGATTGTTTTTTCGTGACATATTGGGCTTCATGTTAGTGGTAAATTTAGGTCGATAATTTCTGAGTTTATTTGTGAAAAAAACGGAAATTTGGCAAAAATTTTGAAAATTTCGCAATTTTCACATTTTGAATTTTTATTCTGTTAAACCAGAGAGTTATGTGACACAAATTAGTTAATAAATAACATTTCCCACATGTCTACTTTACATCAGCACAATTTTGGAAACAAATTTTTTTTTTTGCTAGGAAGTTATAAGGGTTAAAATTTGACCAGTGATTTCTCATTTTTACAACAAAATTTACAAAACCATTTTTTTTAGGGACCACCTCACATTTGAAGACAGTTTGGGGGTTCTATATGGCTGAAAATACCCAAAAGTGACACCATTCTAAAAACTGCACCCCTCAAGGTGCTCAAAACCACATTCAAGAAGTTTATTAACCCTTCAGGTGTTTCACAGCAGCAGAAGCAACATGGAAGTAAAAAATGAACATTTAACTTTTTAGTCACAAAAATGATATTTTAGCGAAATTTTTTTTATTTTCCCAAGGGTAAAAGGAGAAACTGGACCACGGACGTTGTTGTCCAATTTGTCCTGAGTACGCTGATACCTCATATGTGGGGGTAAACCACTGTTTGGGCGCACGGCAGGGCTCGGAAGGGAAGGAGCGCCATTTGACTTTTTCAATGAAAAATTGGCTCCAATCTTTAGCGGACACCATGTCGCGTTTGGAGAGCCCCCGTGTGCCTAAACATTGGAGCTCCCCCACAAGTGACCCCATTTTGGAAACTAGACCCCCCAAGGAACTTATCTAGAAGCATAGTGAGCACTTTAAACCCCCAGGTGTTTCACAAATTGATCCGTAAAAATGAAAAAGTACTTTTTTTTCACAAAAAAATTATTTTAGCCTCAATTTTTTCATTTTCACATGGGCAACAGGATAAAATGGATCCTAAATTTTGTTGGGCAATTTCTCCTGAGTATACCAATACCTCACATGTGGGGGTAAACCACTGTTTGGGCACATGGTAAGGCTCGGAAGGGAAGGAGCGCCATTTGACTTTTTGAATGAAAAATTATCTCCATCGTTAGCGGACACCATGTCGCGTTTAGAAAGCCCCTGTGTGCCTAAACATTGGAGCTCCTCCACAATTGACCCCATTTTGGAAACTAGACCCCCCAAGGAACTCATCTAGAGGCATAGTGAGCACTTTAAACCCCCAGGTGCTTCACAAATTGATCCGCAAAAATGAAAAAGTACTTTTTTTTCACACAAAATTTCTTTTAGCCTCAATTCTTTCATTTTCACATAGGCAACAGGATAAAATGGATCCTAAAATTTGTTGGGCAATTTCTCCTGAGTATGCCGATACCTCATATGTGGGGGTAAACCACTGTTTGGGTGCACGGCAAGGCTCGGAAGGGGAGGCGTGCCATTTGACTTTTTGAATGGAAAATTAGCTCCAATCGTTAGCGGACACCATGTCGCGTTTGGAGAGCCCCTGTGTGCCTAAACATTGGAGCTCCCCTACAAGTGACCCCATTTTGGAAACTAGACCCCCCAAGGAACTTATCTAGATGCATAGTGAGCACTTATAACCCCCAGGTGCTTCACAGAAGTTTATAACGCAGAGCCGTGAAAATAAAAAAATAATTTTTCTTTCCTCAAAAATGATTTTTAGCCCAGAATTTTTTATTTTCCCAAGGGTAATAGGAGAAATTGGACCCCAAATGTTGTTGTCCAGTTTGTCCTGAGTACGATGATACCCCATATGTGGGGGTAAACCACTGTTTGGGCGCACGGCAGGGCTCGGAAGGGAAGGCACGCCATTTGGCTTTTTGAATGGAAAATTAGCTCCAATCATTAGCGGACACCATGTCGCGTTTGGAGAGCCCCTGTGTGCCTAAACATTGGAGCTCCCGCACAAGTGACCCCATTTTGGAAACTAGACCTCCCAAGGAACTAATCTAGATGTGTGGTGAGCACTTTGAACCCCCAAGTGCTTCACAGAAGTTTATAACGCAGAGCCATGAAAATAAAAAATAATTTTTCTTTTCTCAAAAATGATTTTTTAGCCCACAATTTTTTATTTTCCCAAGGGTAATAGGAGAAATTGGACCCCAAAAGTTGTTTTCCAGTTTCTCCTGAGTATGATGATACCCCATATGTGGGGGTAAACCACTGTTTTGGCACACGTCGGGGTTCGGAAGGGAAGTAGTGACGTTTTGAAATGCAGACTTTGATGGAATGCTCTGCGGGCATCAGGTTGCGTTTGCAGAGCCCCTGATGTGCCTAAACAGTAGGAACTCCCCACAAGTGACTCCATTTTGGAAACTAGACCCCCAAGGGAACTTATCTAGATGTGTGATGAGCACTTTGAACCCCCAAGTGCTTCACAGAAGTTTATAACGCAGAGCCGTGAAAATAATAAATGTGTTTCCTTTCCTCAAAAATATTTTTTTAGCCCAGAATTTTTTATTTTTGCAAGAGTAACAGGAGAAATTGGACCCCAAAAGTTGTTGTCCAGTTTCTCCTGAGTACACTGATACCCCATATGTGGGGGTAAACCACTGTTTGGGTACATGCCGGGGCTCGGAAGGGAATTAGTGACGTTTTGGAATGCAGACTTTGATGGAATGGTCTGCGGGCATCATGTTACGTTTGCAGAGCCCCTGATATGCCTAAACAGTAGAAACCCCCCACAAGTGACCCCATTTTGGAAACTAGACCCCCGAAGGAACTTATCTAGATGTGTGGTGAGCATGTTCAACCCCCAAGTGCTTCACAGAAGTTTACAACGCAGAGCCGTGAAAATAAAAAATCATTTTTCTTTCCTCAAAAAAGATGTTTTAGCAAGCAATTTTTTATTTTCACAAGGGTAACAGGAGAATTTGGACCCCAATATTTGTTGCCCAGTTTGTTGTGAGTACGCTGATACCCCATATGTGGGGGTAAACCACTGTTTGGGCACACGTCAGGGCTCGGAAGGGAAGTAGTGACATTTGAAATGCAGACTTTGATGGAATGGTCTGCGGGCGTCACATTGCATTTGCAGAGCCCCTGATGTGCCTAAACAGTAGAAACACCCCACAAGTGACCCCATTTTGGAAACTAGACCCCCGAAGGAACTTATCTAGATGTGTGGTGAGCACTTTCAACCCCCAAGTGCTTCACAGAAGTTTATAACGCAGAGCCGTGAAAATAAAAAATAATTGTTCTTTCCTCAAAAATTATGTTTTAGCAAGTAATTTTTTATTTTTGCAAGGGTAACAGGAGAAATTGGACCCCAACAGTTGTTGCCCAGTTTGTCCTGAGTACGCTGGTACCCCAAATGTGGGGGTAAACCACTGTTTGGGCGCACGTCGGGGCTTGGAAGGGCGGGAGCACCATTTGACTTTTTGAACGCAAGATTGGCTGGAATCAATGGTGGCGCCATGTTGCGTTTGGAGACCCCTGATGTGCCTAAACAGTGGAAACCCCTCAATTCTAACTTCAACACTAACCCCAACACACCCCTAATCCTAATCCCAACTGTAGCCATAACCCTAATCACAACCCTAACCCCAACACACCCCTAACCACAACCCTAACCGCAACACAACCATAACCCTAATTCCAACCCTAATCCTAACCCTAATCCCAACCGTAACCCTAATCCCAACCCTAACCACAACTGTAACCCCAACACACCCCTAACCCTATCCGTAACCCTAACCACAAGCCTATTCTTAACCCTATTTCCAACCCTAGCCCTAATTCCAACCCTAACCCTAAGGGTATGTGCCCACGTTGCGGATTCGTGTGAGATTTTTCCGCACGATTTTTGAAAAATCTGCAGGTAAAAGGCACTGCGTTTTGCCTGCGGATTTACAGCAGATTTCCAGTGTTTTTTTGTGCGGATTTCACATGCGGATTCCTATTGAGGAACAGGTGTAAAACGCTGCGGAATCCGCACAAAGAATTGACATGCTGCGGAAAATACAATGCAGCGTTTCTGCACGGAATTTTCCGCACCATGGGCACAGCAGATTTGGTTTTCCTTAGGTGTACATGGTACTGTAAACCTGATGGAAAACTGCTTCGAATTCGCAGCGGCCAATCCGCTGCGGATCCGCGGCCAATCCGCTGCCAATCCGCTGCGGATCCGCGGCCAATCCGCTGCCAATCCGCTGCAGATCCGCTGCAGATCCGCGGCAAATCCGCTGCGGATCCGCTGCGGATCCGCGGCCGATCCGCTGCAGATCCGCGGCAAATCCGCTGCGGATCCGCTGCGGATCCGCGGCCGATCCGCGGCCAATCTGCTTCGGATCCGCTGCCGATCCGCTGCGGATCCGCGGCCAATCCGCTGCAGATCCGCTGCGGATCCGCGGCCGATCCGCTGCAGATCCGCGGCCGATCCACGGCCGTTCCGCTGCGGATCCGCTGCCGATCCACGGCCGATCCACGGCCGTTCCGCTGCGGATCCGCTGCCGATCCACGGCCGATCCGCGGCCGATCCGCTGCCGATCCGCTGCGGATCCGCGGCCGATCCGCTCTGTGTGCACATGCCATAACCCTACCCCTAACCCTAACCCTACCCGTAACCCTAACCCTACCCCTAACCCTACCCCTAGTTCTAACCCTAACCCTAGTGGAAAAAGAAAAAAAAATATTTTCTTTATTTTATTATTGTCCCTACCTATGGGGGTGATAAAGGGGGGGGGTTTATTTATTATTTTTTTATTTTGATCGCTGTGGTAGAACCTACCACAGCGATCAAAATGTACCTGTAACGAATCTGCCAGCCTGCAGATTCGGCGGGCGTACTGAGCATGCGCCCGCCATTTTCCAAGATGGCGGCGCCCAGCGAGGAGACGGCCGGACACCGGGAGGCTCGGTAAGTATGAGGGGGTGGTGGGGGGGTGGATCGGAGCACAGGGGGGGGGGATCGGAGGACGGGGGGAGCGGACAGGAGCACGGGGGAGCGGGCAGGAGGACGGGGGGAGCGAACAGGAGGACGGAGAGGACCGGGCCACATAACGGACGACTGGGGAGGAGATCGGGGGCGGTGGGGGGGGCCAGAACATGATTTCCAGCCATGGCAGATGCTATTGCAGCATCGGCCATGGCTGGATTGCAATATTTCACCATTTTCATAGGTGAAATATTGCAAATTGCTCTGATTGGCTGTTGCACTTTCAACAGCCAATCAGAGCGATCGTAGCCACGTGGGGGCAAAGCCACTCCCCCTAGGCTGAAGTACAACTCCCCCTCTCCCTGCAGATCGGGTAAAATAGGAATTAACCCTTTCACCCGATCTGCAGGGATGCGATCATTCCATGACGCCGCATAGGCGTCATGGGTCGGGAAGGGGTTAATATGAAAATTTAACTACAATTAGACTGCCACCTATGGATGAGAATAATGATCTTAAAGGAAATCTATCAGCAGGATTTTACACCCTAAACTATTAACATGAGGTATTATTTCAAAAACAGGTCTAGCAATTCCTTTACTTAGACAGCGTGTTCCTCCATTACTGAGAAATGAAACATTTCAATTGATATGCAAATGACTATTGTAGATCTGAAGACTCTGTCACTCCAGATCTATTCCCAAACCATCACCTCCACCTCATGCTTGACTGACCGCTCCTTTGCCTGAAGTCACACAGCATAGAGGCGGTCAGTCAAGGAGGAGGAGGCAGCGCTGAGCGGAGAATAGAGCTGGAGTGACAGAGGCTTCAGATCTACAATTCAGAAGAGGAACTGGGATGCCGGCAGGTAGGAGGTTCCAATCTGGCAACCACAGACTGATGACGTGGCCGCTGGACTTAATCCTGCAGTTTGATTCATTCTTCTGTAACATTTTACTTTTCCTTTAAGGACAAATCCTTGCAGTATATAAGTGCAGCGCCCCAGAGTCCTGGTCGTTGCAGTACTGATGCTCCGCCGCTAAGGGGGCTATGGTACGTCTGATGGCACTGAAGGAGTTCACCTGACCAGGTATCACAGACACCAATGCACTTCACAGTCTGGCCTCCAGGGGGAGCTAAGGGTGCTATGTATTAGGCCACTCCTCACAATCTGGTAAAACTGGGGGTTAGATAGAAAGTTAGAGAGAAGCTGACTGGGTTGGAACCAGGCAACATCCTGTGGCAGAGGGTGCTGCAGGGGAAGATTCAGGGGGGTCCCTGTCAGGGGTGGGATCCTGACAGAGGCCTAGCGTACAGAGAGAACGTTACGGGACCGCGCCTGCACGTCATTGCGGCGGTACCCCAAGAAAGGACAAGAAGCGAGGTTTATTGTGCTGAGTGAGAAACGAGATCACGCAACAAGGAGAAACACCAGTAGGAGTCGTGCTGTAAGACGAGGCAACATCCTACTGAGGCGCGTAGCCGGTGGCCGGAACGCCGAGGAAGTATTGAGCTCCAGGCCTTACTTCAAACCTACGGCAGGACAGTCAGTTATAGGCGGGCTGTCTCACCCAAAATCACCTAAGCAGACACAGGGGGCAACATCTGGAGAGGGGCGACTCTAGGGTCCCGGAAGACCTCCGAGCCTACCCGTCATACGGGTGCGTCCTAGCCATATCATCTGGGGGACAAAACAGAACATCATAATCGAGTTGTGAGGGAACTTCAGAAACAGACACAACAGTTGTGAGGACTATCCCGTAAGCACAGCAGGGAAGGACTACAACACACAAGCGCTAGAAGGTAGGCACAGATTTCCACCTGCAAAGGGAACTCTGGAGGTGCCATCGGACCGGCCGGACTCACGCAGCCCGGTTAACCATATTCCGGACTGAGGATCCTGAAGCCTTCAGTAAAGAGGTAAAGAGACTGCAACCTGGTGTCCTTGTTATTTACTGCGACCGGCACCACACCACAACAGCATCACTCACCACCTTCATTGGACGCCCCTCAGCAGGGTCACGGGCCGGGTCTAGCCACCGTGACAACCCCAGAACTTGCTCGTACTACAGAATAAAAAAATTCTCAGTTTAAGTTGAGTGCCGGGTTCTTTGTATATAACCCCAGAACTGAGACAGAGAGGCCCGGTACCGGGTACCCCTCGGCCCCGCGGCAGTGGGGGCGCTCCAACTTGGCGTCATGAACAGGATCTACTTAAGCCTGAAGAATCAGGTCATGTGTGCCTTGGAACTGTGATTTATTATACTTGGACTGTGACTTATTGCAAAGACTGTGTATTGCCACTTGCCGCCAAAAGTTCCTGCCAAGAACCGCCGCCATTACAGCGCTAAGGAGAGCGCAGGAGGAGAAGAGGGGCGTGAAGTGGGCGTAAACAAGCTGAAGAGAGCGAAAGACAATGGCCACCCAGTCTAAGTATTTCTGTCCCTTGAGGACGTGTCCGTCAGCAGCCGAGATCCGCCTCCTAATCCTTAATGGAGGGCAGAGGCAAAGAAAGCGAAACCGCCCACGAAGGAGAGAGCGGGAAAAGGACGAGGAAGAAGAAGCGAACCACGTGGAGGACGCCATGCGAGCTGCCCGGAACCGGAGCGTGGAGCCGGAGCAGAGGACTCACCCAGCTACCCGGAGGGACACCGTGACCAGGCCTCCACCGCTGATATTGACTTCCTGCCGGCCGGAGTGGATGAGCTCAGCGACCAACTCCTGCGGACGCAGCTGAGCACTGAGGCCGGGTGGAAGAAGACCTTCATCGGGAGCCTCACCAGACGTCTGTCGGCAGCCTCGTCTAGTCCGGAGCAAGAAAGAAGTTCCAGCGCTCCGAAGCCAGAAAGCAAGGCTCTGCCGGAAAGCGAGATGCTGCAAATGGAGATGACAACGCCGCAGCGCAAGGCCCTGCAACCAGCGTTCCAGATCCCAGCGGAGACAGAGCAGATTGGCACTGGAGGGACCGCATCTGAAGCAGGTATGAAGAACGACCCTGCCTCGCCAGCAGAGGACCTGCTGATAGGCCCCGTCGCGTTACCCCCTCTCCCTGGGACCTATAGACTCCGGCGCTTTACACCCTGGGATCGGGCCACGGGTATGGAGCACTTCTTAAAGGCCCCGATCTCGCCGATCACCTTGCCGAGCGAGGTCTATGCGGAGCTACGGCCGCCAGAGCGAGAGTAAACCTCGATGCCATGGATATGTAAATAGTTAACTGTTCGTCTTTCTATGTGTCTTTCTGCTGCTACAACCCGACTAGGGCTAACTCTTAAAGGGATCCCTTAGTTTACCCGGGATCCCTACTTTTGCCTTTTTGCTTTTGTTTCTCGTTCATCATTGTTGAAAAGAACTGCTGGATCATGAACACTGCATGATTACAAACTTATTGTAAATAGTTTGCACCTTCTTAAAGGTGCCCTCTACTGGATTTACAAAGAAAAGGACTCTTTGCGAAGAAACTGTTCTTGGAAACAGCACCGGAGTCCTTGCTGTATACGAACTTGCAGGTTGAGGAGTTGCACTACCTCCAAGAGACTTGGTCCCCTCTTAAAGGGGACGTTCACCAATAGCACTTAAAGTCGAATAATGCTTACATGTCAAAGTTATATGTAGATAGCTAGTTAATTGTAAGAAATGCTTAATAATGTGTTAGAAAATGAGGACAGGAAGTGAACCCGTATGGGGTTAGTCGGTGAGTCCTCCTAGGAGCCATACAGAGATGGCTCAGTGATCTTGAACTGAGAGAAGGATGATAAGTTCTATACTGTGTATAGTAGCAGAAAGGCAGTAGGCCCGGATGAGAGATGGGGCGGTCCTGCAACAGAGCGAGAGGCAGTAGGACTGGGGCAGATAGACAGGCGGTCCTGCAGATGTAAAGGTGGAAAATGAAGAAAAGTTAATTAACCTTATAGTGCTTTATAAGAAGGTCTTTAGTGGATTCAGTGTGTACGTCCTTAAAGGCAACGTTAAGTTATTGTTCAGAAATTGCACTAAGTAGAATACCCGGTTGGGTAAGAGAAGTTATTTATAGTATGTTATTTAAAATATTTAACCATGTTTGTAACGTTCAAGTGTCCTCACCTCCCATAAAGGGAAGCCTTGTTAAAGTTTACTTGTTATTGCATTTCAAAATTGTATGTCTTTTTGCTGACATGTATTGTTGTTTTCTTCCCAGTTCAGGAGTACTGGATTTAACCGGGGGGGAGTGCAGCGCCCCAGAGTCCTGGTCATTGCAGTACTGATGCTCCGCCGCTAAGGGGGGCTATGGTACATCTGATGGCACTGAAGGAGTTCACCTGACCAGGTATCACAGACACCAATACACTTCACAGTCTGGCCTCCAGGGGGAGCTAAGGGTGCTATGTATTAGGCCACTCCTCACGATCTGGTAAAACTGGGGGTTAGGCAGGAAGTTAGTCAGAAGCTGACTGGGTTGGAACCAGGCAACATCCTGTGGCAGAGGGTGTTGCAGGGGAAGATTCAGGGGGTCCCTGTCAGGGGTGGGATCCTGACAGAGGCCTAGCGAACAGAGAGAACATTACGGGACCGCACCTGCACGTCATTGCGGCGGTACCCCAAGAAAGGACAAGAAGCGAGGTTTATTGTGCTGAGTGAGAAAAGAGATCACGCAACAAGGAGAAACACCAGTAGGAGTCGTGCTGTAAGACGAGGCAACATCCTACTGAGGCGCGTAGCCGGTGGCCGGAACGCCGAGGAAGTATTGAGCTCCAGGCCGTACTTCAAACCTACGGCAGGACAGTCAGTTATAGGCGGGCTGTCTCACCCAAAATCACCTAAGTAGACACAGGGGGCAACATCTGGAGAGGGGTGACTCTAGGGTCCCGGAAGACCTCCGAGCCTACCCGTCATACGGGTGCGTCCTAGCCATATCATCTGGGGGACGAAACAGAACATCATAATTGAGTTGTGAGGGAACTTCAGAAACAGACACAACAGTTGTGAGGACTATCCCGTAAGCACAGCAGGGGAGGACCACAACACACAAGCGCTAGAAGGTAGGCACAGATTTCCACCTGCAAAGGGAACTCTGGAGGTGCCATCGGACCGGCCGGACTCACGCAGCCCGGTTAACCGTATTCCGGACTGAGGATCCTGAAGCCTTCAGTAAAGAGGTAAAGAGACTGCAACCTGGTGTCCTTGTTATTTACTGCGACCGGCACCACACCACAACAGCATCACTCACCACCTTCATTGGACGCCCCTCAGCAGGGTCACGGGCCGGGTCTAGCCACCGTGACAACCCCATAACTGAGACAGAGAGGCCCGGTACCGGGTACCCCTCAGCCCTGCGGCAGTGGGGGCGCTCCATAATTTATTAGATTCAGTAATTTCTGCAACGCTTCTGATTTAGTAAATTACTTATTACCATAGATTAATAGTTCCCAGTTTTGTAAATAACATGTTTTTTTAATGTTTGTTAAAACAATTCCCATGGACTCTTTTTTTTTTAAGAAAAAAAAGCATTACAAGATTCCAGATTTTTTTTCTCCTTTTTGTTTTTATTGCAACATCATTGCTGTATTCCACAGAAGATGTTTCGAAATGTCGAGGTCTCGGGTTGTGCGTTGCTGCTGAATATTGTACATGAGAAGGTCCCAGCTGAACAAGAATCTCTGGACTTTACTAGTAATTTTGGCTTCGGATCGGATCTCTAAATCTAGAGATGACTAAATATGCTGCATTATTGTCCAGAATCCAGAAAACATAAAGTGTCAATGTTCTCACGGTAGTCTTAGTAAATGTGGATCCTGAGATGCCCACAAACTTCTAACAGTGCCACAAATGAGAAAACCATGACGTTATGAATGGCATTGTTTCCTTCACCGTAAAACCTTTACTCAATATCAAGACCTTCCAACTATCAAGACCATTCAATATTTCATAAGAACTTTAACCAATATTTTTAAAGATTTGCTTTAAATGATTTCTGCATCCTTGTTTTTGGAAACCTTGATGTTTTGCAGAAGGTTTTGGATCAATGGGATTACAGATTAGGGGACAAGAGATTATTTACAATATGATATGTCACTCTGTGTGGTTGTTTTTTCGATGTTTTTTAATAGGATTCAATCTGGTTATTAATGGATCTCGAAAATTGCAAATCCTTTCTTCCAATTCTGGTCTCACTACCATAGATATTAGACTTTACTAGAGATGAGCTTATTGACTCAAATTTGTTAGGAGTTCACCAAAAAAATTGGATTCACCAGAATACGAATTTTTGGATTTCCTTCACGAAAATCCAAGAAAATGGTGGCCATCCACCAATTGGTTGGGTTCTGAGGTCATGGAAGGGGTTTATTAAGATAAACTTAAGGGGTTTACCTTTTTTCCCATTGGCAGGAAGGACAATGTCGGGGAAGAGGAGGATCTTGGTTTTTGAATTTTACCAACCAATCCTTTTTTTTCCGAGGAGATAAGCTGCTGCTAGATGAGTCTGGCTAAGGCTCTCTTCGAGAGAATAGAGGAAACTTTTGTGGAGATGAATGTTCCTGTGTATGGGACAGAGATAGATGTCAACTGAACAGTCATTTGACCAGCAGATATCTACTGTATATGGGGGTCTTAAGTCAACTCACCCATATTTTGGTTTGGTGGGAAGGATGGAAACCATGACACTGTGTCAGATCTGCCACTTGATACATCTACAGTTAGGTCCATATATATTTGGACAGAGACAACATTATTCTAATTTTGGTTATAGACATTACTACAATGAATTTTAACCAAAAGAATTCAGATGCAGTTGAAGTTCAGACTTTCAGCTTTCATTTGAGGGTATCCACATTAAAATTGGATGAAGGGTTAAGGAGTTTCAGCTACTTAACATGTGCCACCCTGTTTTTAAAGGCACCAAAAGTAATTGGACAGATTCAATTATTTTAAAAGAAATGTTCATTTTTAATACTTGGTTGAAAACCCTTTGTTGGCAATGACTGCCTGAAGTCTTGAACTCATGGACATCACCAGACGCTGTGTTTCCTCCTTTTTGATGCTCCCCAGGCCTTCACTGCGGTGGTTTTCAGTTGCTGTTTGTTTGTGGACCTTTCTGTCTGAAGTTTAGTCTTTAACAAGTGAAATGCTGCTCAATTGGGTTGAGATCAGGTGACTGACTTGGCCATTCAAGAATATTCCACTTCTTTGCTTTAATAGACTCCTGGGTTGCTTTGGCTTTATGTTTTGGGTCATTGTCCATCTGTAGTATGAAACGACGACCAATCAGTTTGGCTGCATTTGGCTGGATCTGAGCACACAGTATGGCGGCTCTGAATACCTCAGAATTCATTCATCCTGTGTCACATCATCAATAAACACTAGTGACCCAGGGCCACTGGCAGCCATGCATGCCCAAGCCATCACACTGCCTCCGCCGGGTTTTACAGATGATGTGGTATGCTTTGGATCATGAGCTGTACCACACCTTCGCCATACTTTTCTCTTTCCATCATTCTGGTAGAGGTTGATCTTGGTTTCATCTGTCCACAGAATGTTCTTCCAGACCTGTGCTGGCTTTTTAGATGTTTTTAGCCTTTTTATTCTTGATGCTTATGAGTGGCTGCACCGTGCAGTGAACCCTCTGTATTTACTTTCATGCAGTCTTCTCTTTATGGTGGATTTGGATATTGATCCTCCGACCTCCTGGAGAGTGTTGGTCACTTGGTTGGCTGTTGTGAAGGGGTTTTTCTTCACCATGGAGATTATTCTACGATCATCCACCACTGTTGTCTTCCGTGGACGCCCAGGTCTTTTTGCATTGATGAGTTCACCAGCGCTTTCTTTCTTTCTCAGGATGTACCAAACTGTAGATTTTGCCACTCCTAATATTGTAGCAATTTCTCGGATGGTTTTTTTCTGTTTTCGCAGCTTAAGGATGGCTTGTTTCACCTGCATGGAGAGCTCCTTTGACCGCATCTTTACTTCACAGCAAAACCTTCCAAATGCAAGCACCACACCTCAAATCAACTCCAGGCCTTTTATCTGCTTAATTAAGAATGACATAACGAAGGGATCGCCCACACCTGTCCATGAAATAGCCTTGGAGTCAATTGTCCAATTACTTTTGGTCCCTTTAAAAACAGGGTGGCACATGTTAAGTAGCTGAAACTCCTAAACCCTTCATCCAATTTTAATGTGGATCCCCTCAAATGAAAGCTGAAAGTCTGAACTTCAACTGCATCTGAACTGTTTTGATTAAAATTCATTGTGGTAATGTCTGTAACCAAAATTAGAAAAATGTTGTCTCTGTCCAAATATATATGGACCTAACTGTATATAGATATAATGTGCTCTGGGTAAGGTGGAGGCATGCCAACCTAGAGGTGGTTTCCACTTTGATCAATCATGGAACTACAAGTAAAGTGAGTGAGGAGAAGTTTTCTCAGGGGCAGAGCCACCATTAGAGACCAACACCTCAATATTGTAGAAAGGATTTTTATATTTAGACAGTAAATTACAACATGGTTTAATAAATTATTATGTATGAGAGGAAATACAGAAACATACTTGCACTAAAATCTTGAAAATAGGGGGGCACAGCCTGAGCAAGGCACAGGTTCCTCAGGGGTGGAGCCACCCCAAAAGATCAACACCTCAATATTGTAGGAGAAATGATTATATTTAGACAGTAAATTACAAACATGGTTTTATAAATTAATATGTATGTGAGCTAATACAGAAATATACTTGCATTAAAATCCAGACAATAAGGGGGCGCAGCCTGAGTAAGGCAGAAGTTCCTCAGGGGTGGAGACACTCCAAGAGAGCAACTCCTCAATATTGTAGGAGGGATGATTATACTTAGACAGTAAGTTAGAAACTTGGTTTAATAAATTAATATGTATCAGAACTAGTACAGAAACTTATGCCTGTACTAAAATCTGGACAGCATGGGGGGCACAGCTCAGACATTATAGCTGAGAGCTACCCTTGTCCAATAACAAAATTAGTGTATTCACAGCCCAGAAACGTTAAGAATGTGTTTATGTATCCGCAGTGATCATGCAGGTCAGTCTACATGGTGCATGTTTATATTGTGTTTAATAATAATAACCAGATTGGTGCTGATGGTATGTACTGTGTAAATAGCGCAGTATATTAGATGGGCTGGAATTTATTTACATGAGACCCAGGAGAAATATACGGAATTGACAGTTTTCCTTTCAATATCTGATTTGCTAAAATAAAACATGACCCGCGAGCTTCTGTTTGCATGCAAGCAGGGTTTACAGGAAAACAAGCGATTACATTGTACAGTAGTTTGTGACACTGACGGTTCCATTATTTATGTTAAGATATAACATAGATACATATTAACTCACGGATTAAAATATTCACATGGATAAAACAATGGTGCTTTCATGATTGAGCTGCCAGACGAAAAGATGCACAATATTAGTAAAGTCATTGATGGAATAGATGAAGGTGAAGGTGCCACGCAGGCTATAAAGGCCTAGAAGAGTTCTGGATAGTCGGGATGGATAATATGGAGCAGGATCAAACTGTCAAGAAGATCTATGGAGGAAAGTTAGAAGAAGTGGATGAGGTTGGAAAAGATGTGAAGGCTAGAGATGAGTGAAAAGATTCAATGCAAATTGAAGGCATGACGATTTTTAGGAAAATCACTGGACCCTGTAAATTTGTACAATATTGCCATTTGAATAAACTCACAAAAAATGGCCTCCATCAAAGTAGAAGATTGCATAAACCAGAGAAGACTCACATGACCTCAGGAGCGGAGACTCAGGCTTCCTCATAATGGCGTACAGATAACAGATCACATGGTATAGCTCAGCCTATAGAATGGAGTCTCATAGGCTGTATAAAAGCAGAGGCAGGGAATGCAGCAGCCATTAGTTGATGGATCTGGGATTGTGAGCTGAAGTCAGACCTCACACCTTAGTCACAGTTACAGTGCCGTAAAACATCGAAGAAATTGTACAGATAATGTGTGACAGCACAGCCGTGAAATACAGCTACCATCCATTTGCCAATAGCACATAGCCATACATGTTTTTTCATGGTTGGTGCAACACTGCTGCCACAGGTTTAGGGGAAATGTAACAAATTAGTGCCCCCCTTGGGCTCTCATATCCCAACCACCCAAACTATCATCTACTATATAATTGTCTAAGGGGTACTTCCGTCTGTCTGTCTGTCTGTCACGGATATTCATTGGTCGCGGCCTCTGTCTGTCATGGAAATCCAAGTCACTGATTGGTGGCGGCAAAACGGCCACGACCAATCAGCGACAGGCACAGTCCGGCGGCAAAATGGCCGCTCCTTCCTCCCCGCAGTCAGTGCCCGCTCCATACTCCCCTCCAGTCAGCGCTCACACAGGGTTAATGGCAGCGGTAACGGACCGCTTGATGCCGCGGGTAACCCACTCCGTTACCGCTGCTATTAACCCTGTGTGACCAACTTTTAACTATTGATGCTGCCTATGATGCATCAATAGTTAAAAGATCTAATGTTAAAAATAATAATAAAAAAAAAAATAGTTATATACTCACCGTCCGTTGGCCCCTCGGATCCAGAACCGGCCTTTCCCGCTCCTCGCGACACTCCGGTGACCGCTCCATGCATTGCGGTCTCGTGAGATGATGACGTAGCGGTCTCGCAAGGCCGCTACGTCATCATCTCGCGAGACCGCAATGCACTCTTGAGTCTGGAGTGCCCGAGGAGCGTCGGTAACCGCTTCACCTGGATCCGGGGCCAACGGAAGGTGAGTATATAACTATTTTTTATTTTAATTCTTTTTTTAACAGGGATATGATGCCCACATTGCTATATACTACGTGGGCTGTGTAATATACTACGTGGGCTGTGCAATATAATACGTGGGCTGCTATATACTACGTGGGCTGTGCAATATACTACGTGGGCTGTGCAGTATAATACGTGGGCTGTGCTATGTACAACGTGGGCTGTGCAATGTACAACGTGGGCTGTGCAATGTACTGCGTGGGCTGTGCAATATACTACGTGGGCTGTGCAATATACTACCTGGGCTGTGCTATATACTACGTGGGCTGCGCTATATACTACGTGGGCTGTGCTATATAGTACGTGGGCTGTGCAATATACTACGTGAGCTGTGCAATGTACTATGTGGGCTGTGCAATATACTACGTGGGCTGCGCTATATACTACGTGGGCTGTGCAATATACTACGTGGGCTGTGCAATATACTACGTGGGCTGTGCAATATACTACGTGGGCTGTGCAATATACTGCGTGGGCTGTGCAATGTACTACGTGGGCTGTGCAATATACTGCATGGGCTGTGCTATATACTATGTGGGCTGTGCAATATACTACGTGGGCTGTGCAATATACTGCGTGGGCTGTGCAATGTACTACGTGGCCTGTGTTATATACTACGTGGGCTGTGTTATACACTACGTGGGCTGTGTTATACACTACGTGGGCTGTTATATACTACGTGGCCGGCCGCGAACAATCAGCGACAGGCGATCCTGTGTATTCAATGTATTGTTCTTAAATCTTCATAAATAAACTACATACATATTCTAGAATACCCGATGCGTTAGAATCGGGCTACCATCTAGTTACCCCATAAATCCCGGATGGTGACAATTGGTGCAGATTTTGACACTTGGAACATAATGTTGTAGTTTATATAACTTTTAGGGACAAGAGTAAATCTAATTATACCTGTCAGTTCCTGCACATACTAACTTAGCAAAAACTTTTCTGCCATTTTGTAGTTTTTTCAGGATTTTCTTTTTACAAGGAGGCTGCTAATCTATCACTGCTAACTACAAGCCTTGAGTGATTTTGCACTTCTCACATATGTAAAAAATTACAGTTACTATTGCACAAGGGAGAAATTCTTGCTGCCCGGAGAACATGACGTTCTTCTCTGCTCTGCGGTCCTTATAGGGAATGATCCTATAGGTCCTTCTATAAACACTTGCCTGTAGGAGTTGCACACGCTGCAGCCGGCGGCCGCGCTCATGTCCCTTGCACCTTATTTTTGAAACACTTCTTTATTTTTCATTGTAACGTTCTCGCTGTTGGCATTCAGAAGACTCGTTAGCTTTGAAGAAACTCCAAGACTCAATTCCATTTTTCCAACACTTCTGCCAAATCTTGGAAACACTAATTTTATCTGCTAATTTCCACTGCAGTTATTGAAATGTTGGCTCTCAGCAAGTTTCCAACATCGAAAAGTTCAACTTGTATCTATAGAAATAGATATTTTCTCTGTATTTTATAATCTGCATCTCTCTTATAAACTACATGTACTCCCAACATAATCACAGGACTTTTCGCCGTACTATGCTGCAGTATAAACTTGACTTTCTCCATATTTAAAAGAGAAATAGCAGAAGAAAATCTGTAGAAAATACTATCTAAAGTACTCTAAGCACATGGGAAGAAAATGTATACAGTTTACCTGCATTTCCAGTTTTCACCTGCTCTGGCTCTAGTGCAGGATGCTACATCCTCCTTTTTCCGCCTCCTCTCTCTGCTTCTCTGACTTATAGGTTGGCTCAGATGGCAGGATGCTGCCTGAGTATTCAGGTAGATGGTTTCCATGGACTGCTACTTAACCTTGAACTCCTGACATACTAGACTGCCATTCTGGAGGTAAGACTGGCATTACTGCTCCTCAAGTGTATGTGCTTGAAGAAAGGACTGCAATCCAGGCTTAATGTGGGCAAAAAACCTCAGCACCGATATGAAGATGGAGATAGAAGATCTTGATGCAATAAGTAACAGATCTGGGTTTGCATATGAGATCTATACATGTGCAGTGAAGAAGTCTATAGTAGCAGCGTATATGGCCGGCCTCCTGTGCCAAGAGAGACATGGACAAAAGAGGAGGAAGACTCGGTCCTGGAGCCAGGACAAGGCAGTCATTGTATTGTTTTCCATTAAACCATTGAAATAGATTTTTTGGTGACTGAAGAGGTTTGTGAACAATATGGAGACAGGAGACGTTACGGCATGAAATAGGAAAAGCAGCTAGAGATGATTGACATGCCGCTTTACATATTAGAGTTTCACAAAATCATACATACTAATAATTATGCACAAAAAAAAGAAATCTGTACAATTTACAGCCAGTGGCAGCGTCTCCGGCACTAGGGTCTGTATACAGAAGGTGTATATAGAGGGTATATACGGAGGGTGTGCATGGAGGGTGTATACAGATGGTAAGGGGTATGCAGTGGGTGTGTGCAGAGGGTGTGTGCAGATGGTGCATATAGAGGGTGTATACGGAGGGTGTGCATGGAGGGTGTATACAGAGGGTAAGGTGTGTGCAGTGGGTGTGTGCAGAGGGTGTGTGCAGAGGGTGTGTGGAGAGGGTCTGTGCAGAGGGTGTGTGCAGAGGGTGTGTGCAGAGGGTGTGTGCAGTGTGTGTGTGGAGAGGGTCTGTGCAGAGGGTGTGTGCAGAGGGTGTGTGCAGTGGGTGTATGCAGAGGGTGTGTGCAGAGGGTGTGTGGAGAGGGTCTGTGCAGAGGGTGTGTGCAGAGGGTGTGTGCAGAGGGTGTGTGCAGTGTGTGTGTGCAGTGGGTGTGTGCAGTGGGTGTGTGCAGAGGGTGTGTGCAGAGGGTGTGTGCAGAGGGTGTATGCAGTGGGTGTGTGCAGTGTGTGTGTGCAGTGTGTGTGTGCAGTGGGTGTGTGCAGTGGGTGTGTGCAGAGGGTGTGTGCAGAGGGTGTGTGCAGAGGGTGTGTGCAGAGGGTCTGTGCAGAGGGTGTGTGCAGAGGGTGTGTGCAGAGGGTGTGTGCAGTGTGTGTGTGCAGTGGGTGTGTGCAGTGGGTGTGTGCAGAGGGTGTGTGGAGAGGGTCTGTGCAGAGGGTGTGTGCAGAGGGTGTGTGCAGTGTGTGTGTGCAGAGGGCGTGTGCAGAGGGTGTGTGGAGAGGGTCTGTGCAGAGGGTGTGTGCAGAGGGTGTGTGCAGAGGGTGTGTGCAGAGGGTGTGTGCAGTGTGTGTGTGCAGTGGGTGTGTGCAGTGGGTGTGTGCAGAGGGTGTGTGCAGAGGGTGTGTGCAGAGAGTGTGTGCAGTGGGTGTGTGCAGAGGGTGTGTGCAGTGGGTGTGTGGAGAGGGCGTGTGCAGAGGGTGTGTGCAGAGAGTGTGTGCAGAGCGTGTGTGCAGAGGGTGTGTGCAGTGGGTGTGTGCAGTGGGTGTGTGCAGAGCGTGTGTGCAGTGGGTGTGTGCAGAGGGTGTGTGCAGAGGGTGTGTGCAGAGGGCGTGTGCAGAGGGTGTGTGCAGTGGGTGTGTGGAGAGGGCGTGTGCAGAGGGTGTGTGCAGAGAGTGTGCACATAGTGTAGCATTTACCATCCGTTCTTAGTTTGAGCATCTATGAAAAGCCCAAGTTCCAATTACTTCACTTTTAATGACTTTTCTATCAAACCGTCATTCTAAATCTGCAGTTTCCAGCCGCCATAAAACCTAAATTATGGCCAGAAGTGTCCAGATGCAGCGGGTTTAAAGACAAGGGTTGTAGAAAATTGTGGTGTTTGCTCCGTCTTTGCACGAGTCGTTAGCAGCTGACGGTTTGATTAGCGAGATTAGAGCGCCGCCATCTTGAGTAATAGCAGAGCATCGAGCGAACAAAAGCCGCTGCGGGCAGAACGCGCCTGGTTTATTGGCTATTAATTCCTTCTGGTATAAGCTCTGTTCTGGCCGAGACATAAAGCCGTTCTATGGCAGGCATGGCGCTCGGCTATAGAGGAATTACACGTATTTTATAGCTCAGCAGGAGCCTTCATGAACGCTGTGCGGCTGCCAGGATTTCAATACTTTTTCCAGGGACAATTTGCTGTTGGGACCAAAGCTGAGGATTAAAGCTCTCGTGCCTCAATGCAAAATTTGTATAACCGCCTTACCACGTGTTGCATACTATGTATAATACCGCTACCCATAGATTATTTTTTAGAGGCAACTGATACTTTGTTCTCACAAAATTCTGCCATTCAATGTCTGTATACAGAATAGAGCCATACATAGTGCCATATATGTTATCACAGCCCATGTAATAGTGCCCTACCACTCCATAGAGAGTATCTATAATGGTATGATACCGTTCTGATATTACCGTACCTTGCAAATAACACAGCGACCGCTTACGGTGCTCACATAAAACTGCATATAATGCTGACCTAGAGGATAACTTTATAGTAGTGCAATACAATGCTTACACTGTATAACAATATACCAGCATGCAAGTTATACTACAATGACCACATAATAGTTCCATAGCTACATACAAATAATACGGTCATATACAGTTGTGCTCAAAAGTTTACATACACCGGTAGAATTTTTCCTTTTTTGCCCTTTTTTTTAAGAGAATATGAATGATAACACCAAAACTTTTTCTCCCCTCATGGTTAGTGATTGGGTGAAGCCATTTATTGTCAAACTACTGTGTTTTCTCTTTTTAAATCATAATGACAACCTAAAACATCCAAGTGACCCTGATCAAAAGTTCACATACCCCATTTCTTAATACCGTGTATTGCTCCTCTAACATCAATGACAGCTTGAAGTCTTTTGTGGTAATTGTGGATGAGGTTCTTTATTTTCGCAGATAGTAAAGCTGCCCACTCTTCTTGGCAAGAAGCCTCCAGTTCCTGTAAATTCCTGGGCTGTCTAGCATGAACTGCGCGCTTGAGATCTCCCCAGAGTGGCTCAATGATATTGAGTTCAGGAGACTGAGATGGACACTCCAGAACCTTCACTTTCTTCTGCTGTAGCCAATGACAGGTCATCTTGGCCTTGTGTTTTGGATTGTTGACATGTTGGAACATCCAAGTACGTCCCATGCGAAACGCGCGTTGGGGTGGACGCATCCAGAGACACTGTACCTATACCGACACCCAGGTAATGTGATGACTATTCTGAACATCGTTCTGTTACATCAGTTATGTGTGGCTTCTTTATACCACTTGATGGTAATTTAACCCATTTACCGCACATATACTCATATTTAGTTCTCTATTATATGCACAAGCACTTTACCTTATCTTATCCTCACTTACCTATCTGAAAACAATGCAATATCATCTTCTTCAACATCATATTTTGTTATGTAATTAACTTGCCAGTACCATATATTTATGCACTTTTTGCTTATAACTTGCATTGCCTTGTGTTATTTTCTTTTGATATTTGCATTTTTAATTAACTTCATACATATGTAATTTTGATCTTATCATGTAATTGTCCCTGGTAACACGTCCTTTTCCATCTGGTCATTCATCCCCTCCCCTTCAAAATTTTATTGTCATGTTGCAAATAAAGATATACCTTTTATTCGATACCTTTTGGACTCTTTAATTCAGTTTGTTTCCCTTGCATATAAATAAATGTATCAGGAAAACCTCGACCTAAGCTCCAGACATGATTGAAGATTACTGAAATTATTCTGCAGAATTGATATCATCTTGGCCAAATGCACAATAATGCAAAATACTATTGCACAGAACTAATTACATTACAGATAATACAATTCTTAGGAAATCCCAAAACAAGACATGGTAAGGCAGGTCGTGTGGTTCCCATATACACTGCTCAAAAATAGTAAAGGGAACACTTAAACAACAGAATATAACTCCAAGTAAATCAAACTTCTGTGAAATCAAACTGTCCACTTAGGAAACAACACTGATTGATAATCAATTTCACATGCTGTTGTGCAAATGGAATAGACAATAGATGGAAATTATTGGCAATTATCAAGACACACTCAATAAAGGAGTGGTTCTGCAGGTGGGGACCACAGACCACAACTCTGTACCAATGCTTTCTGGCTGATGTTTTGGTCACTTTTGAATGTTGGTTGTGCTTTCACACTCGTGGTAACATGAGACGGACTCTACAACCCACACAAGTGGCTCAGGTAGTGCAGCTCATCCAGGATGGCACATCAATGTGAGCTGTGGCAAGAAGGTTTGCTGTGTCTGTCAGCAGTGTCCAGAGGTTGGAGATGTTACCAGGAGACAGGCCAGTACACCAGGAGACGTGGATGGGGCCATAGGAGGGCAACAACCCAGCAGCAGGACCACTACCTCCGCCTTTGTGCAAGGAGGAACAGGAGGAGCACTGCCAGAGCCCTGCAAAATGACCTCCAGCTGGCCACAAATGTACATGCGTCTGCACAAACGGTTAGAAACCGACTCCATGAGAATGGTCTGAGGGCCTGACATCCACAGATGGGGGTTGTGCTCACAGCCCAACACCGTGCAAGACGCATGGCGTTTGCCACGGAACACCAGGATTGGCAAATTCGCCACTGGTGCCCTGTGCTTTTCACAGATGAAAGCAGGTTCACACTGAGCACATGTGACAGACGTGACAGAGTCTGAAGACGCTGTGGAGAGCGATCTGCTGCCTGCAACATCCTTCAGCATGACCGGTTTGGCAGTGGGTCAGTAATGGTGTGGGGTGGCATTTCTTTGGAGGGCCGCACAGCCCTCCATGTGCTCGCCAGAGGTAGCCTGACTGCCATTAGGTACCGAGATGAGATCCTCAGAACCCTTGTGAGACCATATGCTGGTGCTTTTGGCCCTGGGTTCCACCTAATGCAGGACAATGCCAGACCTCAGGTGGCTGGAGTGTGTCAGCAGTTCCTGCAAGATGAAGGCATTGAAGCTATGGACTGGCCCGCCTGTTCCCCAGACCTGAATCCGATTGCGCACATCTGGGACATCATGTCTCACTCCATCCAAAAATGTCATCTTGCAACACAGACTGTCAAGGAGTTGGCAGATGCTTTAGCCCAGGTCTGGGAGGAGATCCCTCAGGAGACCATCCACCCCCTCATCAGGAGCATGCCCATGCATTGTACAGTAGGGAGGTCATACAGGCACGTGGAGGCCACACACACTACTGAGCATCTTTTCCTTGTCATGAGGCATTTCAACTGAAGTTGGATCAGCCTGTAATTTGATTTTCCACTTTGATTTTGAGTATCATTCCAAATCCAGACCTCCATGGGATATTCATTTTGATTTACATTGATAATTGTTATGTTTTATTTTTCTGAACACATTCCACTAGGCAATGAATTGAAATTTTCAACTGGAATATTTCATTCAGAGATATCTAGGATGTGGTATTTTAGTGTTCTCTTTATTTTTTTTGAGCAGTGTATATATGGGCATTGTGTTCTGTATGGTAGTGGAGTGACTTCCCCCTCTCCAGACCTCTCTGTCCCCTCCAGACTCCTCTGTACCCTCCAGTCCCTTCTGTCTCCTCCAGATCCATCTGTCTCCTCCAGACCCTTCTGTCCCCTACAGACCCCTCTGTCCGCTATAGATTCCTCTGTCCCCTCCAGACTCCTCTGTCCGCTATAGATTCCTTTGTACCCTCTAGACCGTTCTGTCTCCTCCAGACCGTTCTATCTATCTATCTCATATCTATGTTCTATCTATATACCTATCTATTACACTATGTAACAAATTTGTATATATTTTTTGTTCCTGAGTCCAAAGTGTGTTTTCCTAACCCGTTATGCCTAAAACAAATAGAAAATAGTTGTTGTTCCACAAAAACTTTGCTTCTGTGATCAGGACAATGAAGACTTCTCAGTATTGAATACGAATGGAGAATTTTCCCGAAAACAACGACTATTTTCTTTTTGTTTTAGGCATATCGGGTTAAGAAAACACACTTTGGACCCAGGAACAAAAAATATATAAAAATTTGTTATAGTGTAATTTTCTTTTTTTGACACAATATATACGACATTTTTCTGCCCTGTGGTCATAAAATCAAAGTTTGTGCTGAATGAAGTCGTTTTTTTTTTACACTTGGAAGCCAGGAACAAAAATTGTGTTACATAGTGATCGAGCTATCTTCTATCTATGTATCTCATATCTATCTTCTATCTAATATCTATTATATATCTCTATTTCTATCTATCTATCATAGTTATATATCTAATTATCTATTTCTCCCTACATAGAATGAGGGAATATAAGACACTTGACTCCTTTTCTATCGTGGAGATAACAAGAAACGTTTCAGTCCTTGTAATATATGGATGTTTTACATTCTCCTAATGTCATTGTGTCTGGCGATTCCCATTATCCGCCCATTTCTGTCTCCAGATAAACCGCCCACTTATGCCCACTGCTGCCGGACCGCGCTAATCCAGCCCCCCGCCCCTGGTGCTTAACAAACACTTTACAAACCAAAAGTATTCAAGCTCCAAAAAGTCATGAAAATCTGACATCTGCCTGTGACCAAGGCTACAAAAACTGGGTGTCCAACCATGGATTTTCTGTGTAGCTGAACTTTGCCATGCTTTATGGCATCTGCCTGGCTCTGATCGCTAACATTCAGTATACTTTCTATTATTTTGTTTGATTTCTTATTAAAGACACATTTTTCTGATTAACAATTTCTCTCAAATATGAAAAATACCTTTTTTTTCTTTATATCCATCTCAGGTTTTGCAGAATTGTGTCCTGCTTTATTATAGTTCCGATTCTGATGATTCGGTCGACTCTGTATTATTTTGCCAATTTGTGATATATTTCCAAATAAATAATTTATCCAAAATTTGGAAAATGTATCTTTATTTTTTAAATCTAAATTAGATTCTACTTGTCTCATTACTTTCTCATTTTTTTTATGTCTCTTTCTTAATACTAAAATTCAATCCGCTCTCTGTTTTTACCTAGTGATATTGTTTGTGAATCCTGATATATTTTGCTAAAGAGAAAAAAAAAGAGCAATTTATCCCAAATCTGAAAAACAGTAATTTTATTTTTTTTAGATTATTGAAGGATTCTAAGATTCAGCCCACTCTGTTTTATTTTATCAATTTGCTATGCATTTTCTATTAAATCATTTTTCCAAAATCAATTAATTCTTTACACTTAACAAAAAAAAATACTTTTTTAACAATATTATTTAAAGTGAATTTGCCAGCAGGTTTTTGCTATTAAATCTGAGAACAGAATAATGTAAAGGCAGAGGCCCTGATTTCAGTGATGTGTCACTTGCTCAGCAGCTTGCTGTAGTTTCAGTACAATCAGTGTTCATCAGCAGGAGAGTATCACTGCAGGACTAGGTGTCTAGTGCCAGGTAGTCCAGCTAATCTCTGTAACCACGCCTCCACCACTGATTGGCTGACAATGTACAGTGCACACAGGAAGCAGCCAATCAGAGTTGTTGGCGGGGTTAAACACAGCTCAGTATTCTGAGCACAGCTACATCTACAACAGAGATTCTATCAAAACTGCACCAAGCAGCCCAGTAAGTGGCATATCGCTGGAATGAGGATCTCTGAATCTATACCAAAAGCCTGCTGACAGATTCCCTTCAAATCTATTTTTTAATTTTTTTATGTTAGATTCTAGGTGCCGAAATACTTTGTCATGCTTTATGGCAGCTGCCTGACTCTGAGTGCTAAAATGTAATTTACTATCCATTACATTTTACATCTGTTACATTAGGATTTTAATTTCTTGTGGGATAACGTGATATAAAAATGTATTTTAGGGCAAGGTCAGATCTTAGCTCATTACTTCAAATAATTATCCTGAGTACTTAAGTCGTCTCCATTTACACCGAGGGTGATGATGAGTCCTCCTCGTCAGTAGACGACCAGGTGGCTATAAATAGGGGGTCGCTTCCATTCCTGGATTTACTAAGTAGATTTTAGGTTTATTTTTAATCTTCTGTTTCAAGGTTTTTATTTAGGAGCTTAAACAAAAATAAGAGAAGAAATTTTATCCCGGTGGCTCACATGATGCTGGACGAGCTCGCAGCGAGCACCGGGCGGAGGCAGCCAAAAACAACACGGCAACTATGTGACTCTTTGAACAGGATACACCACATCCTGCATGTAGTGGGCAAAGGTTCCTCGTCTACATTGCAAATTCAACCCAATGCCTCTCAACCCCAGACTTTTCCCCAGCAATGACCAGATTGGTGTCACTTCAAAAGTTCTAGAAACTTTGCAGGTGTCAGGTGCGGAGGGAGGAGGGATGGGGGTTATTAATATGTAAGATCAGGTAGGCTGCCAACATTGGCCATTGCTCCTTTGGTGGGACCCGTCTTCACTTTCAAAAAGTTTTTTATTTATGTTGGATACTCTTTATTCACATCCAAAGAATTCCAGGAGTCATTTCTATGTGATTGAGAATCCTCAATATTTATACAGAGTTACACAAAGTTTATGTTCTTTGGGTTAAAAGGTAAGAAAATATCATTATACTGGGTGGGGGGGGTGAAGGTTTCCATATAAAAGTCTTCTATGGAGGGAAAACAAGACATTTCTACTGCAATGACTCCTCTTGGGCCGTCCTCCCAGAGAGCAGAGCCAGAAATCTGTGAGTGCAGTAGAGTGTACGGCCGTTCCTACTGTCTTAGGAGGGGGGGTAATTCTATATTTTCCATTATTAATATAGCGCCATCATATTCTGCAGTGCTGTACACAATTCTCCAGGCTCGTCTCACTGTCTAATTTACGGGCAACCTGATAAAAAACAATCAGTATGTTTTATAGGAAGATACGCGCGGGAGGCGCAGAGACTTCATGGAGATGTTGTTGGTTTACATTTACTGTCATAAAAAGTTTTGTTCCAGAAAAAAAAAGTATTTTTCCCAAAAAATTATTGCAATTACACATGTTTTATTATACACATATTTAATTCCTTTTTGCGTATTGGAACAACGTACAAAAAAAACTGAGAAAAAAAAGGCAAATTGCACAGAATTTCACACTAAACCCCCCAAAATGGTCCAGGCACAATTGTTGGCACCTTTCCAAAATTGTGGGTAAATAACTTATGAATAGAGCGGTGGTCGCCCATGTGCACTGCCACTCCATATGCCCCATTTTGGCAATTAGTGGCGATCCCACCATTCGGACCCCCAATAATCTAGAAGCTTTTATTATCAATCCAATGGTAACGAGCCAGTGACAGGTACTGCAGCCCTGATGCATGTGTATCCAACTCACCAAGCAAAATGTTGCATGCTGGGGTTAGATGCTGCAGCTCAGCAGTCTGCGGCTTATGGGGGTGACCAGCAGAGCAAGGAACCTCAGCTACCCCTCCCCCCCCCCCCCCGCTGCAGTATTCAACTATATCCGCAGCCTGAGGACGCCATGAAAGTTAACTGTTCGTTGGTAGATTCGGAACAGTATGGCCCCGATTCATCTTTGCCTTTGCTCCTGTTTTTTTTGTGTGAATTTTGCACCTCTTTTGCTTTGCACCCAATTCATTATTCTGTTTGTGCCTTTTTTTAGGTCTATTTCATATGAACTCGCTTTTTTGGGGGGGGGTCCACTTTGTTGGGCAGACTTTAGCGATTCCGGATGTTTTCAGATGATTCTTTACTTTTTTTAAAAAAAAGTCACAAAATTTGATGCAAATCTATTCCGGTGTACCCCTGGAATTTGCAAAACTTGTGACTTTTTCCACTAAGAAGACAGAAAGAAAAGTCCATTTTTTTTTTTTTTTTTTACATTTTGCAAAATTCGTGAACTGCAATGAACAAAAAATAACAACAAATGCCACTTTAAAAAAACACAAATGATGAATCGGTGCCTATGTTTAAGGAACATGGTTCTAGCAAGGTTACTGAAAGCCAAAGGATGTAATTGTATGATATATACAGTATATATACTGTATATATATATATTTTTTTACAAACGTAGCCAATTCGAAGCTTGATATGACAAGCTGTCAACTGCTGCAAGATTTGACTTTGAATTCCAGTAAATTGTAAATTTCCACTAACAATAAAAACGTGCTACATTTGGTATCATTTTGTCCCCTTGTCATAATTTTACTTTTTAGGTCGATGTGATTTTTATCCAAAACATTTGTATTAAGATGGAACGATGGAAGCAAAGCGAGGAGTGATGGAGCGCGAGCCAGGAATCAAGGCGAGTCAATGATGCGGGAGGTCAAGGAGGATTGTGCAAGGGCCAAACACACTGTCAGCTCATGTCCAAATCCTCCATTCCCGGAGGAAACAGCAGAGGGTCGGGATCTCACATGTTTGGATCTTCTCCACGTCTTTTGGATGTCACTTTAGCCTTCTAAGTCTCAGCTCTTCTCCATCACTCTGAGCCCTCCTGACGGACCTGCCAGTAACAGGATAGGGTCCGTTATGACTGGGCCCTCTGTGGTTTGCCGCACCGTTCTTAGACAGCGCTCCAGATATTTCTAGGAATTTCTGCTAAGTATTTTTTAATGATTTCTAACGACCTCACCAACATTAGTGCACAAAACAATTGTCAGCGTGAATGTTACTAAATATCACCGCGGGGACAGGACTCTGTTTTCACTAATTTATCAGCGATCTGCATCAACATTCTCGCCCGTTCCTAGATCCCGTTCATTTTTCACACACTTTGGATGGCATGAGACCCTCATAGACCCCCAGAGACCTGCATGGAGTGAAATCACTTGCAGACCTGAAGGGGCAGGGGATGAATAGGGATAAATATGCGAATACTAATTGTAATGTTAGGATTGTATGCTTTACTATCAAGACCTGCACCTGCTTATCCATAAAAAGAAACGGGGCAGTGCCTGTAGATGAGGGAGCAATGTCCCATCTTCTAGTAATGATTTTTGGCTCCTTTAAAAGAAAGTGAAAACCTAGAAATATAATTGTCCTTGCTGTTTGTTAGTCTGTAGTGCAGTGCCTTCAGTAAAGAGGTAAAGAGACTGCAACCTGGTGTCTTCGTTATTTCCTGCACTGCACCACTACAGCATCATTACCATCACCACCATCCTCTAAACATCTATTCTCTATCATTCGCTGCGCGCCCCTCGGCAGGGCCACGGACCGGGGCCTAGCCACCGTGACAACCCCGGAGCAGAGACTCAGAGGCCCGGTACCGGGTACCCCTCGGCCCTGCGGTGGTGGGGGCGCTGCAAATTTTGGCGTCACGAACAGGATCTACTTAAGCCTGGAGAATCAGGTCATGTGTGCCTTGGAACTGTGATTTATTGCAAAGACTGTGTACTGCCATTTACCGCCAAAAGTTCCCGCCAAAAGTCGCCACCATTGCGGCGCCACAGGGAGCGCAGAGGAAGAAGAAAGGCGTGCCATGGGAGGATACCACCAAAACGGCGCCAGAAGTAGTGACCGCCCCCTCCAACTCCTGCTGCGAGAGGACGACCTGCCCAGCAGTAGAGAAGAACCGCCTCCTGACTTGCAACGGCGGGAACGAGGTGAAGGAGGAGCTCGACCTCGGAGAAATGGCGGAGCCAGGTGCATGCGTTGCCGCCGAATGCCCGACAGCGACGATGAGCAGCAAGTGCCTGAGCCGCAGCGAGGTGATCCTGTCCTGCCCCTGCCCATCAGAGACGGACTTGCGTCCACCGCCAGTGAAGGACCTGAACTCCTTGGAGCCGCCGGTGGAGGAGCCGAACTTACCTATCCCAGCCACGGAGCCATGGAGGGCGGAGCCACATCCAGAGACCACTCCGGAAGAGCCGCGGTCCGGGCTGCAGCCGATTCCAGTGTCCTTGTCAACGGACCGGAGCGGCATCGGTGGAATCACATCAGGCGCAGGTATGGACGGCACCCCTACTCCCCTGGCCGATTCTGCTCTCCCGACCGATCCGGCTCCACTGGCCGATCCCGCTCCTGTGACCGCTCCTCACCCCAGCAATAATCGTTCCTTTTTGGTGGAGCGGGTGATCCTCACCTCTAATGCGATGGGGAAGCTAGTGCCTCCGCTACCAACCAAAATGGGAGAACCCATAGATGTGGGCTTAGACGGGGTGATCCTCCGGTGGGACACCCCCTGGACCGGGCCGGATGGAACCCGGGAGGATGGCCTCACCCTTGCCGTGCTCACTTGGGAGCAATATAAGCAATGTCTAATCCACCACTGGAAGGATCGAGACGAGGCCGAACAACATGATACGCAACGTAGAAAGTCTGCGCACAGCAGGAAAGACGTGGTAAAGCGGGGAACAAAGATCACCCTCCACATTACAAGATGAGTAAGAGAATACTACTCTTAAAATATGTACATAGTTTCTCAACTGTTTGTTCGTTTCCTGTTTTGCTGCTAAACCCGTCCAGGGTTAACTTTTAAAGGGATTCCTTGTTGACCCGGGATCCCTATTGTTTTGTTTATTTTTCTAAGTTTTGCACAAGTTTCCAGAACTGCCGCAATCATGAACAGTGCATGATACAAACTTTTTGTAAATAGTTTGCACCTTATTAAAGGTGCTCCCTACTGGTTTTACTTCAAAAAGGACTCTTTGTGAAGATACCACACTGGAACCTTTGTTGAGTACGGACTGGTAGCTTGGGAAGACATGCTACCTCATAGAGACTTGGTCCCCTCCTAAAGGGGACGTTTATGTGTTGCACTTAGAAAATAGTATTGCTTTAAGACTGAGAGATAGCGATAATGTTTCGATAAAGAGAACGTGATGATAATGTTTATGTGAGAAAGTTATATGTATCTGACTAGTTAATTGTAAAGAAATGCTGATGATGTTCCCTGAAAGAAAGTGAAAGCTAGAAGAAGGTTAAATGTTCTATAGAAAATGTTTGATAATGTTGATAGATAACGAGGATAGAAGGTGAACCCTGAGTCCTCTTTGGAGTCATGTAGAGATGGCTCGGTGCTCTTAAACTGAAAGTAATGTTATGTTCTATACTGTGTATAGTAGTTGAAAAGACAGAAGGCTCGGGCTGAAAGGGGCGGTCCTGTAAGAAAGGAGAGGCAGTAGGTCTGGTGCCGTAAGGACAGGCGGTCCTGCAGATTTAAAGAAGGAGAATGTAAAAGTTAAATTGCCTTATAATGTGATTATAAGAAGGTCTTTAGCGGATTCAGAGTGTACGTCCTTAAAGGCAATGTTAAATTGATGTTCAACAAGTTTGTACTAGTAGAATACCCGGTTGGGTAAGAAAAGTTATTTATAGCATGTTGCTATGATATTTAACCATGTTGGTAACGTTCAAGTGTCCTCACCTCCCATAAAGGGAAGCTCTGTTTAAATATACTTATTGTTATTGCACTCAACAAAACTGTATGTCTTTTTGCTAACTTGTATTGTTGTTTTCTTCTCAGTCCCGGAGTACTGTGTTTAACCAGGGGGGAGTGCAGCGCCCCAGAGTCCTGGTCGTTGCAGTACTGTGGCTCCGCCACTATGGGGAGCTATGGTACGTTTGATGGCACTGAAGGAGTTCATCTGATCAGGTATCACAGACACCAATACATTTCACAGTCGGGCCTCCGGGGGGAGCTAAGAGTTCTATTCACTAGGCCACTCCCCACCATAGTGGGTAAACTGGGGGTCAGGCAGGAAGTCAGATCAGAAAGCTGACTGGGTTGGAACCAGGCAACACCTTGTGGCAGAGGGTGTTGTGGGGGAAGATACAGTAGGGTCTCTGTCAGGGGTGGGATCCTGACAGAGGCTTGGCAACTTGAACGAACGTAACGGGACCGTGCCTGCTCAGGATAGCGGAGGTGCCCAAGGAAGGATTAGAAGCGAGATAGATTGTGCTGAGTGAGAAACGAAATCAAAGCAAGAGGAGAAATACCAGTAGGAGTCGTGCTGTAAGACCGAGGCAACATCCTACTGAGGCGCACTACCGGTGGCCGGAACGCCGAGGGAGTATTATAACATTCAGCTTCAAGCAATACTCTAAACAGCGGCAGGGCAGTCAGTCTAAGGCGGGCTGTCTCACTTAAATCACCTATGCAGTCTTGGGGGGCAACTTGTGGAGAGGGGCGACTCTAGGGTCCCGGAAGAGCTCCGAGCCTACCCGTCAAACGGGTGCCGTCCCAACCAGAACATCAGGGAGGGACGGAGGATTAGCAGAACATCATCTAATCGAGTTGTGAGGGAACTTAAGAAACACACACAACAGTTGTGGGGACTTTCCGTAAGCACAGCAGGGAAGGACCACAACACATAGCGCAAGCAGGAAGGCACAGATTTCCACCTGTGAAGAGAACTCTGGAGGTGCCATTGGACCGGCCGGACTTGCGCAGCCTGGTGAACCGTATTCTGGACTGAGGACCCAGAGATCTTCAGTAAAGAGGTAAAGAGACTGCAACCTGGTGTCCTCGTTATTTACTGCGACTTGCACCCCACAACTGCACCGTTACAGTCACCACCATTATCATCACACTCCATTCCTATAGACTGTGCGCCCCATGGCAGGGTCACGGACCGGGGCCTAGCCGCCGTGACAACCCCAGAGCAGAGACTCAGAGGCCCGGTACCGGGTACCCCTCGGCCCTGCGGCAGTGGAGGATTAGCAGAACATCATCTAATCGAGTTGTGAGGGAACTTAAGAAACAGACACAAGCGTTGTGGGGACTTTCTGTAAGCACAGCAGGGAAGGACCACAACACATAGCGCTAGAAGGAAGGCACAGATTTCCACCTGTTAAGAGAACTCTGGAGGTGCCATTGGACCGGCCGGACTTGCGCAGCCTGGTTATCCGGATTCCGGACTGAGGACCCAGAGATCTTCAGTAAAGAGGTAAAGAGACTGCAACCTGGTGTCTTCGTTATTTCCTGCACTGCACCACTACAGCATCATTACCATCACCACCATCCTCTAAACATCTATTCTCTATCATTCGCTGCACGCCCCTCGGCAGGGCCACGGACCAGGGCCTAGCCACCGTGACAACCCCGGAGCAGAGACTCAGAGGCCCGGTACCGGGTACCCCTCGGCCCTGCGGCGGTGGGGGCGCTGCAGTAGCGTTTTGGACATTAGCTTAAAACATAGTATTGTAGAAATCCGGCACCTTTTGCAGAGGGGATGTGGATTTGTGATCTTTTGTCGCACTGCAGATAAGACAGAGGGAGAAGGCTTCTGCTGCAAACAGGACAGATGGGGGAAGCTCCTCTTATAGGCTGGATGGGGGAGGCTCCTCTTATAGGCTGGATGGGGGAGGCTCCTCTTATAGGCTGGATGGGGAGGGGCTCCTCTTATAGGATGGATGGGGGAGGCTCCTCTTATAGGCTGGATGGGGGGAGGCTCCTCTTATAGGCTGGATGGGGAGAGGCTCCTCTTATAGGATGGATGGGGGAGGCTCCTCTTATAGGCTGGATGGGGAGAGGCTCCTCTTATAGGCTGGATGGGGGAGGCTCCTCTTATAGGCTGGATGGGGGGAGGCTCCTCTTATAGGCTGGATGGGGAGAGGCTCCTCTTATAGGCTGGATAGAGGGGAGGCTCCTCTTATAGGATGGATGGGGGAGGCTCCTCTTATAGGATGGATGGGGAGAGGCTCCTCTTATAGGCTGGATAGAGGGGAGGCTCCTCTTATAGGATGGATGGGGGAGGCTCCTCTTATAGGCTGGATGGGGGAGGCTCCTCTTATAGGATGGATGGGGGAGGCTCCTCTTATAGGCTGGATGGGGGGAGGCTCCTCTTATAGGATGGATGGGGAGAGGCTCCTCTTATAGGATGGATGGGGGAAGCTCCTCTTATAGGCTGGATGCGGAGAGGCTCCTCTTATAGGATGGATGGGGGAGGCTCCTCTTATAGGCTGGATGGGGGAGGCTCCTCTTATAGGCTGGTTTGGGGGGAGGCTCCTCTTATAGGCTGGATGGGGGGAGGCTCCTCTTATAGGCTGGATAGAGGGGAGGCTCCCCTTATAGGCTGGATGGGGAGAGGCTCCTCTTATAGGCTGGCTGGGGGGAGGCTCCTCTTATAGGATGGATGGGGGAAGCTCCTCTTATAGGCTGGATGCGGAGAGGCTCCTCTTATAGGATGGATGGGGGAGGCTCCTCTTATAGGCTGGATGGGGGAGGCTCCTCTTATAGGCTGGTTTGGGGGGAGGCTCCTCTTATAGGCTGGATGGGGGGAGGCTCCTCTTATAGGCTGGATAGAGGGGAGGCTCCTCTTATAGGATGGATGGGGAAGGCTCCTCTTATAGGATGGATGGGGGAGGCTCCTCTTATAGGATGGATGGGGGAGGCTCCTCTTATAGGATGGATGGGGGAGGCTCCTCTTATAGGATGGATGGGGGAGGCTCCTCTTATAGGATGGATGGGGGAGGCTCCCCTTATAGGCTGGATGGGGAGAGGCTCCTCTTATAGGCTGGATGAGGGGAGGCTCCTCTTATAGGCTGGTTTGGGGGGAGGCTCCTCTTATAGGCTGGATGGGGGAGGCTCCTCTTATAGGCTGGTTTGGGGGAGGCTCCTTTTATAGGCTGGATAGAGGGGAGGCTCCTCTTATAGGATGGATGGGGGAGGCTCCTCTTATAGGCTGGATGGAGGGGAGGCTCCTCTTATAGGATGGATGGGGGAGGCTCCTCTTATAGGCTGGATAGGGGGAGGCTCCTGCTGCAAACAGGACAGATGGGGGAAGCTCCTACTGTAGGCTGGATGGGGGAGGCTCCTCTTATAGGCTGGATAGGGGGGAGGCTCCTCTTATAGGCTGGATGGGGGAGGCTCCACCTGTAGGCCCGTTAGAGGGGGGAGGCTTCTGCTGCATACAGGACAGAGGGGGAAAGCTCCAGTAGGCAGGATAGAGGGGGGAAGCTTCTGCTGCAAATAGGACAGAGGGGGAAAGCTCCTCCTGTAGGCTGGATAGAGGGGGGTGGCTCCTCCTGCATACGGGACAGAGGGGGAAGCTCCCCCTGTCGACTGTATAGGGGGAGGCATCTCCTGTATACAGGACAGAGGGGGGAGGCTCCTCCTGTAGACTGGATGGGGGGAGGCTCCTGCTGCAGACAGGCAGTGAGGATTGGTTCCTGCTGCAGACAGGACAGAGAGGGAAAACTGCTGCAGGCAGGACATAGCGGGGCTCCTGCCAGTTGGTACAGAGCTACACACAAGACAGCGAGGATGGGCAGAGGCACAAGGCTGAGCTCTAGAGATGTACAGAATATTTTTTTTATAGAGCTCTCCATATTGAACTTAATAGGAGGCAAAATTGCATCAAAGAATAGGAGAAGATTCAGAGAGAAATTACTCTTATTTTTGTATTTACTGTTCAATTAAACAATCAGTACAGAAGTTTTGTGCTAACAGTAATTATTCTGTGAAAAGCAAAATAGAATCGTGATCGGAGCCGGAGAAACAAACATTTCATGGTCTCATTTTTATTTTAGTCTGAAGAATCTGTTTTTCACATAGAAATGCTGAGGAAGTTGATTCCTTAACAAGATGAATCAGGTGATGATTGCGCCCCGGTGAGGAACCTCCAGATAAGTTCTCCATACACTTTCTGTGGATTTGACCTGTTACTGTCCTATGGGACACAGTCAGGATAACATATGAGCAGATGGTTAAATATCTCCTGACTGTTTCCATCCCTGGTGGACAGATCCATCCATCAGATGAGTTCGCTGCCTACTGATTCATTGACTGATGGCACCTGCTGTTATATCGCTGCCGACCTGGAGAGCAGTCACATCACTAGTCAGTGATCTATAAGTATCTTCAACAATAAGGGGCAATGCTAGAAAAACCCTACATGGTGCCCCCTGCTGGCTCCTGATGACATTACATCCTTTCTCCAAATCACAGAACTTTTTGCTCCCTGCACTCTTATCCTTTTCCTTGTAATGTGCGCGCTGTCAGGATTCTCCGGTGTCAGGCGGGCAGGTGACTGCAAGTATGCAATTTGCAAACATGTGGATAAATACCAACTAGATGTGCCCGGCCTCGCTCAGTACTAGTGAATTGTAGTGGGAATGTGGCCAGAAGTGTGCAAGTCGCAAGGATTCACACATTCGCAGTCACGTAGAATAACTGCAGACTTGACCCCCAAACCTGGACAACCCCTTTAAGCCATCGATATCTTATCACTCTGGGGGTCCAATTCCTAGTACCCCGTCTGTTAGTCATACTATCAGCCACTTTATGTGCATAATTTATAACAGGTGTTTGGCCGTGACAGCGCCTGGTCCTGGAGCTTAAAGTCCCAAATTAAAGTGGATGGGAGTGAGCCGCGGTGCCAGGCACTGTCACAGTCCGATGCCCAGACTGTGGCTACCAGTGAGGAGGATGAGGCTACTGCATTTAGCTAATTGTGCTGGGAGTCAAACTCCCACCAACTAGATATTCATAATCCACCAATATTGTCATTCTGGACCCCCCCCCCCCCAATAAAAGGGGTAAATTCGCAGCTCGGAGTGGCGGCAGAGTGCACACTACCATTAGTCCTCTTTGTCACAAACTCTGAGCAGTGGTTATTTTTATTAGACTTTGTTGCTGTTGTTTGAAGATTTGTAAAATTTACTGAGCTACAAAATTAAAAATCTACAAACTGAAAAATATAAAAAATGTCCTGTGTGTGTCACATTCGTGAACATTTCTGCGCAATTCCCCCCAGACGGACGTGAGAGGCAATAGTGCCACCAGTGAGAGGCAGAGGACACGAGATGAAGACGGTTTAACCGTTGAAACTCGTTGTGGTTCAACATTAAAATCCTTTTTTTGGTCTCATTTCCAGCGCTCCTAGGACCGTTATTACTTTTCTTTACTACAGTGATCTTGGGGTTCTTCTTTACCTCTCTCACCAAGGCTCTTCTCCCACGATTGCTCAGTTTGGCTGGACAGTCAGGTCTAGGAAGACTTCTGGTGGTCCCAAACTTCTTCCATTTAAGGATTATGGAGGCCACTGTGCTCTTAGGAACCTTGAGTACTGCAGAAATTCTGTTGTAACCTTGGCCAGATCTGTGCCTTGTCACAATTCTGTCTCTGAGCTCTTAGCCAGTTCCTTTAACCTCACGATTAGTGTTGAGCGATACCTTCCGATACTTGAAAGTATCGGTATCGGATAGTATCGGCCGATATCCGAAAAATATCGGATATCGCCGATACCGATACCCGATACCAATACAAGTCAATGGGACACAAATATCGGAAGTGATCCTGGATGGTTCCCAGGGTCTGAAGGAGAGGAAACTCTCCTTCAGGCCCTGGGATCCATATTCATGTGTAAAATAAAGAATAAAAATAAAAAATAGGGATATACTCACTCTCTGACGCGCCCTTATTGTAACCGCAGTAACCGGCAGCCTCCGTTCCTAAGAATGAGCACGTGAAGGACCTTCGATGACGTCGCGACCAATCACAAGCCGCGACGTCATCGGTGACATTAAGCCAGATTAATAATGGAGAGGCATCAATTATGACACCTATCCATTATTAATCCAATAGTACGAAATGGTTAATAAAACACACACACATTATTACAAAGTACTTTAATGAAATAAAGACACAGGGTGTTGTAATATTTTATTATACTCTTAATCCACCTGAAGACCCTCCTTCTGTAAAAAGTGGAAAATAAAAAATCACCAATATCCCATACCTTCCGTCGTTCTGGCAGGACCAACGATGTAAATCCATCTGAAGGGGTTAAATCATTTTACACCCAGGAGCTAATTTTTACAGAACGAGGGTCTTCAGGTGGATTAAGAGTATAATAAAATATTACAACACCCTGTGTCTTTATTTCATTAATATTAATAAATTGAATTACCGGCTTTTATGATATCTAGCGCTGTATGAAATATAAATATATATATATATATAGGTGTCTCACTGACATATATATATATATATATATATATATATATATATATATACATACCTATTCTATGTGTACACATTTATTCTACCTATTCTATTCTGTCAGTGTGATTTTACTGTACACCGCACTGAATTACCGGCTTTTCTATAGAACACCGCTGCGCATTTCTCGCAAGTCACACACATGGTCCGTGTGTAATCCGTATTTTTCTCGCCCCCATAGACTTTCATTGGCGATTTTTTTGCGCAA
Organism: Ranitomeya variabilis; assembly: GCF_051348905.1. Taxonomy (NCBI): domain Eukaryota; kingdom Metazoa; phylum Chordata; class Amphibia; order Anura; family Dendrobatidae; genus Ranitomeya; species Ranitomeya variabilis. The sequence continues at coordinate 23,294,403 of NC_135239.1, forward strand.
TACAGTGACAAACGCAGCATGCTGCGATTTTCTACGGCCGTACAAGACCGTATATTACGGATCCGCAAAATACGGCAGATAGGAGCTGGGACATAGGGAATCATTGTACCGTATGCAATCCGTATTTTCTGCACCTCTCATACATCCGTAAAACTCGCTAGTGTGACGCCGGCCTAAGAGAATCCCATGGGTATCACCTCATTGTCCGGCCGTCAGCACGGAAAACTAAAACCAAACTTCCTAATCCATGACTGTGAATCTGCAGCTCGTCCTGCATTGGCACAAATTTCAATATGCAAAAAAAGAAAAACAACATAAATCTCCCGATAAATACAATTTACAAAGACAAATGTGAGATCAGCAGCAAAAGTTCACATAACGCCCAACGTCAGCCATAAAAATGCCATCAAACGAGCAACCAGAGAAATACTCCACATCTCCGAAGCCCGTAGACCCTCTACTCATTGCCAGGAAGGACTGTCAGAAGGGCAAATAAACAGTCCTGAAATCTGGGTTAGAAATGGAGAAGTTAAAAAGACGTCAGGCTGCTCACCATAAAGGGAACATGGCTGCCCAATAATTCATCTAACATAGGATAAAAGGTATCAGTGGCTTCTGGGCACAATGGAGTGCATTATACCAGGAGGGGGGGACATGTATGACTGGAAGGGGCTTAGAATGGGGGGCATTATACCAGGAGGGGGGACATATATTACTGTAAGGGACCCAGAATGGGGGGCATTATACCAGGAAGGGGCCCAGGATGGAGACATTATATCAGGATGGGGGACAACAAATATTACTGGAAGGGGCCAGGATGGAGGACATTATACTACAGGAGGGGGACATATATTACTGGAAGGGGCCCAGGATGGAGACACTAAATCAGGATGGGAGACATTATTACTGGAAGGGGCCAGGATGGAGGACATTGTTGCATGAGAGGGCTAACATGTATGTCTTCACGGGATCTGAAACACTACAGGGCCCCGTACTTCTGACGAACATGCAGGGAGGGCCATGTACAGATGTTACACCAGTGCCCATCAGACTCTAGTTACACCACGGGACTGGAGATCTTACTTTTTCTGGATCCCCTGGGAAAGTTAGCATGTATAGTTATCTCCTAGTCTTAACCCATCTTTCCCAGGCCTGAAAAAAAAGAAAAGTCCACCATCTAGATCCAACCACCAAGTGTGGAGAGCGTTTATTGTGGCCACATTGGGTTAGGAGTCATCCATCGCCCAGTACCGGACAAAGGCCAAAGACTATTCTAGACACGCACTCAGGTGTGATGGGACTGTCGCTTCTGCTCCATTTGCCAAGGACGGTTTTTATGCATTTTTTTCTTTTCTTTTTCTTTTTTTTGGGGGGGAAATTGAAGCTAAACATTTAGAAATCTAAAACTCCAAATAGAAGAAGTTAGCAGAAGACATTGAACTCCGTCAGCTGAGCGTGGAGGCAAAACTTGAAAAGCCCCCTGAGGTTGGAGAGCAGCAGGCCGGGGATCGCATGGAGCCCAGAAGACAGAATCCTGATTGTGCACTTTCTTTCAAGCCTGATTTTGCTTGCTGAACGCTGGCTTGGAGGAGGCCTCATTAGAGGGGTGAGAGGTCGCTGCGAGGTTATTACACTTTGATATTTTGTTTTTCTCTTCTGCGGGTGTCACTTTGGCTCTGGAGCTCGCAGTGCACGGGCGTCCTATGTAGAATAGGCTGGACCATGGTGGTGATGGTGCCGACAGGTCAAGAAAGGTCATGGGCCAATTGTCCGACACGTTGTAAAGATCAGAGTTGGAAAAGACCTTCCATGTCAGCGGGAGGTGGTGCAACCTAACCTGGGCGGCCCCCCACCACATGCTGAGAGGTCCTCTATGTGACAAGCTGGTAAAACGGGCAGAAGGTTCACGTCTGGGTCACAGGTCATACTCATTAGATATTGATTTGAAGAACACATGACAACCTGGCGTTTGGCTTAATGTTTCATGGTAACGTATGAGACTATCAATACCTTAGAGGGGCTTTCCACTTTTTATAAACCCATTAGATTAGGGAAATAATGAGATCACAGGAAATCCTGCTACCGGGACCACCGGCGATCACCTCTAATCTGCAGCATAAGTGGGGAGAAAGTGGTTAAACTGCCTACAGCGCCCCCGCAGGAGAAGAGGGGTATTACATCATAGACAATGAAAATATTGTGCCACATCATCCAGAGAGAGATGTTTCCGCAAATTGACGAGGACTTTAAATTATCCCCTCTTATACACGTTATTATGGAAATATTAAAAAAACAAACAAACCTGAATCATTACAGATGTTAGTGGGTGTCTTAAAGGGATATTTTAATCTCAGTAAGTGATGGCACAGGGCTAGGATACATTATCACTTACCGATCACTTGGGGTTCAAGCTCTGGGAACCCCACCAATCCTGAAGTCTCCTGGTCGCCCTGTCATCCATCAATTGTCCCCAGACTTGTGCAAAGTGGCAAATCTTACACTGAATTTGGCCAATCTCAGCATACATATGTATTTTTTTAGCCACTCCAGTTTTGATGCTGCCCAGTCCCCCACCAGTGATTGTCTGCAGTGGTCCCATTTCTCTATGTCAGGATGTCATTGCTTCAGCAGAAAGTATTGACTGGTTGAGCACCGGGCAGCACTGAACTGGTGGATCGGTGGGGTTAGTATTAGTTCTTTAAGGAAAAAAATGTTTACTCTTCTAATAATCACTTTAAAAGGTTATTCCTAAAATATGATGTTGAAGATAGGGGATAGCTTACTGATCATTGATGGTCCAACTGCTGGGGCGCAATGTCAACCGAGATCGGGGCGATGTGCTTGGCTTTCTCCAGCAATCCCATTGTCAATGAATGGAACAGAATTTGAGCGGTGCCAATCCCCGGGTTCCAGAGCCACAATTTTGGGATAGTGGGGGGTCTCAGATGTGCGTTCCCCCATGATCAGTAAGGTATCCCCTACTCTCAGGGTATGTGCACACGTCAGGATTTCTTGCAGAAATTTTCCTGACAAAAAACGGACATTTCTGCCAGAAAACCGCATGCGTTTTTTCCCGTTTTTTTAATGCGTTTTTGACACGTTTTTGACTCGTCTTTTGTGCGATTTTTGTGCGTTTTTTCCCAAATGCATAGAATTGCGGGAAAAACGCGGAAAATCCACAAAATTAATGAACATGCTGCTTTTTTTACCGCGATGCATTTTTTTCGTGGAAAAAAACGCACCATGTGCACAAAACATGCAGAATGCATTCTAAATGATAGGATGCGTAATGTATGCGTTTTTAATGAGTTTTTATAGCGTTTTTATCGTGAAAAAATTTGAAAAAAACGTGAAAAAACCTGAACGTGTGCACATAGCCTCAAGCTGGAAATAAGATATAACAGCTCGACTTTAATCCGCAATCTCCATCTTCTTGACTATATACAATGGATAAGCACCCTGGCATTAATCTGAATTTTCTGCAAAACGACAAATCCGATTGGGCTACTAACGACGCCATTGGGACACGATGACCAGGTGCTGATGGCAGTTTGGGGGGGCAAAAAAGATATTAGGGTATGTTTCCACGGTCAGGAAACGCTGCTTGTTTGACGCTGCGCAGAGCTGCAGCGTCAAACAAGCAGCGTCCAGATGTTCCAGCATAGTGGAGGGGATTTTATGAAATCCTGTCTCCACTATGCGTGGAAACCCGCACGCGGCGGCCCTGCGACTCCGGACATGCTGCGCGTCTTTTCAGATTGCAGCATGTCCGTACACCTTGCGGGGACGCAGCGTCCCCGCAAGGCATATCACAGGGCCCTATGGGAGAGAGCGATCATCCCGGATGTGAAGAGTTAACACATCCGGCATGATCGCGTCCCAGAAAAGGGGCGGGGCTTAGCGCCGAGCGGCTTCGCCGCTGCGGCGATACCGCCGGCCATCCTGACCGTGGAAACATACCCTTAGAGGGTTCCCCTATGAGGTTTCCATTAATTTCAGTTAAAGAGACAAATAATATGTAAAATATAACCTCGTTGCTGTATAATATAACATTTTGGCCCCTACGGAAGGTTTCATGCCAAAAGCAGAAATGAAAAAAAAAGAAAGTTTCCTCTTTTTTCTTATTTTTTTCCTATCTGTGCAATGCTGGGCAGGCGGGCGGCTTCTGGTCTCCACCATCTTCTAACATACATAAACGTGCAGTAAATCATGTTAGCGAGCGGCACCATGAAAAATAACCTCCTCAATGTGCCAATGTGCCGGGAAAACATTTAGAATAATAGCCAGAAAAGGGAACATTTCCACCGCGTTCCAGGATTTATTATTTCTGAGGAAGGAAATATTATGTGCATTTATTTATGAAGGATCATTTTAATTGTCGCGGTCAATGTGCAAGTCATTAAATCCCGAGCACCTGCACTACGAGGGGTTAACCTGCGCCTGCAACCTCCCGCGGACTCTCCGGGCTGGGGCGCCATGTTTAGATGTATTTGTGATATAGCAATGTATACATTTCATTTCCAGGAATCGGCTCCATTTGAGCTCATGTGTTTTACAGATGAAATATCTTTGTGATATTGAGGCCTCATATAATCGCCCTCTGCCAAACTGCACCCCGGGGGGTGAACCCTTGAATTTTTAATCTCATCATCCTCATCCAAGTCCCTTAATTCCTATTATGTTGATAATAAATAAAAAGTTTAACAGCTTTCTAATATACTTTGTGCTTCAGTTTCTCACCATGTGCGATATCTCTGCTTGCTGTCAGGGAAGAAGAACTAATTGCCATTCGGAGGCAGTAAACCATGCACATGTTTCATCCTGCCCTCAACTGAGAAGGGGATATCATGTTCTGGCCATGTTATGGACATTTATATGGCAGGAGATTTTTCTACTGTATGTGCTGAGGTTGCCGCACACGTGGTGTTAATTTGGTCCGACGTGAACACAGCTCTGGATGTGACTGGAGTCTAAAATGAAATATAATTCAAGATCTGTACAGAATGAGACAGGCAGATTTACATCTAGAAACCAAGTTATATCCAACATCCTCCGCTGATATATTTCATAATCTGCCATTAATCTTGGGCGAACTTTGCGGGATTGTTGAATACTGTCATTCATCTAATAGTATCGCTAAACCACCTAAAAAGAAAATCTTCAGAAAGAAGGAAACTCAATGTGCCCAATCTGTCAAGTGAGCTGCCCCTAGAGGTGACTGTGTAAATTTATATGCAGTGAGCTCCCTCTAGTGGTGGCTGTATAAATCTGCATGTAGTAAGCTGCCTCTAGTGGTGACTGTATAAATCTGTATGTAGTGAGCTCCCCCTAGTGGTGGCTGTATAAATCGGTATGTAGGGAGCCCCCCTAGTGGTGGCTGTATAAATCTGCATGTAGTGAGCTCCCTCTAGTGGTGGCTGTATAAATCTGCATGTAGTAAGCTGCCTCTAGTGGTGACTGTATAAATCTGTATGTAGTGAGCTCCCCCTAGTGGTGGCTGTATAAATCGGTATGTAGGGAGCCCCCCCTAGTGGTGGCTGTATAAATCTGCATGTAGTGAACTCTTTTATTATAAAAATACAAAACTTACAATCAATAAATAGCACATCTGCATGTAGTGAGCTGCCTCTAGTGGTGACTGTATAAATTTGTATGTAGTGACATGTGACATGTTCTTGACCTGTCCTCTGCTTTTGACACAGTCGACCACTGCCTACTGCTACAGATTCTTTCTTCCCTTGGCATCAAAGACCTTGCCCTGTCCTGGATTGCTTCATACCTTTCTGACCGCACATTTAGCGTTTCCCACTCCCACACTACCTCCTCATCCCGCCCTCTCTCTGTTGGAGTCCCTCAAGGCTCTGTCCTAGGCCCCTACTTTTTTCCATCTATACCCTTGGCCTAGGACAAAGCATAAAGTCCCATGGCTTCCAGTACCGCCTGTATGCTGATGACACTCAGATCTACCTCTCTGGCCCAGATGTCACCTCTCTGCTGTCCAGAATCCTGGAGTGTCTATCAGCCATATCCTCCTTCTTCAACTCTCGCTTCCTCAAACTCAATGTGGACAAATCTGAACTCATCATCTTTCCCCCATCTCACGTATCCCCCCTACCTGATCTATCTATTATGGTAAACGGCATCACTCTCTCTCCCGCACCTGAAATCCGCTGCCTCGGGATAACTCTCGACTCTGCCCTGTCCTTCAAACCGCACGTCCAAACTCTTGCCACCTCCTGTAGCCTCCAACTCAAAAATATTGCCAGAATCCGTTCCTTCCTCAGCCCACAATCTACCAAAAGTCTTGCAAGTGCCCTCATCATCTCCCGCCTCGACTACTGCAACACCCTCCTCTGTGGCCTCCCCGCTAACTCTCTTGCACCACTCCAGTCTGTCCTCAACTCTGCTCCCCGGCTAATCCACCTCTCTCCTCACTACTCCCCTGCTTCACCCTCTGCAAATCCCTCCACTGGCTCCCAATTCCCCAACGAATCTAGTTCAAACTACTAACACTGACCTACAAAGCCATCCACAACCTGTCTCCTCCCTATATCTCTGAACTAATCTCCCAATACCTTCCCTCACGTAATCTCCGGTCCTCCCAAGACCTCCTACTCTCCTCCACACTTATTCGTTCCTCACACAACCGCCTCCAAGATTTCGCCCGAATATCCCCCATCCTCTGGAATTCCACGTCTCAACACGTCCGATTATCCACCACCCTCGGATGCTTCAGACGGAACCTGAAAACCCATCTCTTCAAGAAAGCCTACAGCCTGCAATAACCATTCTGCAGCCTCACCACCACCCGAGCTGCCGCATCCCCGACCTTCTGCCTCTTCCCCACTATCCCATAGAATGTAAGTCCGCAAGGACAGGGTCCTCTCCCCTGTGTACCAGTCTGTCACTGTAAACCTGTTTACTGTAAACGATATCTATGACGCTGTATGTAACTCCTTTCTCATGTACAGCACCATGGAATTAATGGTGCTATATAAATAAATAATAATAATAATAATAGTGAGGGTCCCCTAGTGTTGGGTGTATAAATCTGTGTGTAGTGAGCTCCCTCTAGTGGTGGCTGTATAAATCGGTAAGTAGTGAGCTCCCCTAGTGGTATCTGTATAAATCTGTATGTAGTGAGCTCCCCCTAGTGGTGGCTGTATAAATCTGTATGTAATGAGCTCCCCCTAGTGGTGGCTGTATAAATCTGTATGTAGGGAGCTTCCCCTAGTGGTGGCTGTATGAATCTGTTTGTAGTGAGCTCCTCCTATATGTGGCTATATAAATCTGTATGTAGTAAGCTCCCTCTAGTGATGGCTGTATAAATCTGTATGTAGTGAGCTCCTCCTATATGTGGCTATATAAATCTGTATGTAGTGAGCTCCCTCTAGTGATGGCTGTATAAATCTGTAAGTAGTGAGCTCCCCCTAGTGATGGCTGTATAAATCTGTATACAGTGAGCTCCCTCTAGTGGTGGCTGTATAAATCTGTATATAGTGAACTCTTTTATTATAAAAATACAAAACTTACAATAAATAGCAAAAATCAAAACCCCAGCAAAAGCAACTGTCCGAGTCCAACATTACCCCCCCCAGTCCAAAGCAAAGTCCGAGTCCAGCATAACTGCCCCCAGTCAAAGCAACCCTGCAAAAGAAAACAAACTGCCTTCTTCTTTCTCAGAGAAGCTTCATCCATCTTTCCTTTCTTTCTTTATGTTGTTTTCTGTCCTTTACTCTTCTTTTCACTTTTTGATTCCTCCTCCCCAGGTTACCTCACCCAAGGAGAGAAGAAACATTTTATTAATACACACGCACATACACACTTCATACCAAACCTGACAAAGAAAACTCTGGTCCATCGCCCAAAAAGAAACATTATAGCCACCTGGCTTAAACACATCTATCTAAATCACACAAAAATTTTTTTTTTTTTTTAAATTTATATATATTTTTTTATTATTATTTCATTTTTTTTAATTTTTTTTTTTTTTTTTTTTTTTTTTTTTTTTTCTACACAGCAAACACAACTATAAACAACCTACCACCAAACCCACACAATACAAAAATAAGCTCACCGAGTAACTCATAACCTCTTGCTTACAGGTGCATTAACCCTGTAAGCCACAGGATCATCACCTTACAATACAATACTACATAACTCTATATTACAACACTTACCCAGAGCCAGGATTGGTGCCTGTAAGCCCTATATCAATAATTCACTTCTGCAAAACAAAAATCTGATAGTGAAAAGCCCCAGCCCGCCACCGGGAAACCGGAGATGACAGGCTTCTACCCTAACAATCCTTACCCTACCAGCCGTCCCTACCTGTCTAGACATCTGTCCCTATTTATCTGCCTACCTTTCCCTGTCTCTCCCTGCCTGACCCTACTACCCTACCTAACTCACCGCGTGCCTACCTAACTGTCCCTGGGCTGTCCCTATCCTGTCCCTACCTATCTACCTGTCCCTACTGAAGCTATCTACCTGTCCCTATCATTTACCTGCTCATCTAAGCCCTAGGTACATTAAATGAGAACCCTCTCCAGAGAAGACAGGCCCTCGCTGCACCCAGCCTGTCATACTCCAGAGAGCGCACCTTCACCAGGCCACCCAGAATGTTCCTAACAACCTCGTCCCGGGGGAGGATTTTCTGCTGAGTTGACACTAAGCACCGTGCGTTCCACGTGTAAAACCTGACGACTAAACTGACTAGAAATAAAGTGCCCCGATCTCGGCCACCCAGGGATCCGAATGCCCCATACGCCCACTCCGCATAGGAAAGGTGTGCCAGCCGAGGCCAGCCTATGGAAGCACCCACCCTGTTGTAGACCCCTGTATTAAAAGGACACTGAAGGAGGAAGTGCTCCATGCTTTCCAGCGTGTCGCAACACCCCTCACGGGGACAACCCCGATCATCGGAGTTCCTACACTTCAGGTTGTCCCTTACATACAGTTTCCCATGGAAGCAACGCCAAGCCAAGTCCCAAAACTTCAAGGGGACCCGTGTAGAATTCAATAACCTCAGCCCACCCTCCAGATCCCGACTTGGGCAATCTTTGAGCACCAGAGGCTTCTGGAAATGGGTCAACAGGACCCTCCTGTCAAGGAATTTCCTCGACATGGTCCTGATCTCCCACATTCCCAGACCCCACCGGCGGATCACCTTCAGAACCGGGGTAGCGTAAGCCGGGAGATGCCCGTGCGGTGTGCGCAGGTCCTTCACTTGCCCTCCTGTCTCCCATTCCTGGAAGAAGGGTCGAAGCCACCCCTTGCAGGAGAATACCCACGGAGGAGCCCTCTCTGACCAGAGGTTGGCGATGTTAGTCTTGACAAAAGTGTTTATTAGAAACACCACTGGGTTGACCATACCCAACCCTCCTAGTCTCCTTGTGCGGTATGTGACCTCCCGCTTGACTAGGTTCAGCCTATTTCCCCATAACATCTGGAAAAACAGGCTGTAGACCCGTGTCCAGAGCGGCTCTGGCAACATGCAGACACTGCCCAGGTATATTAACAAGGGTAGCAAAAAACCCTTAACCAGGCTAACCCTTTCCCTCAGGGTCAAAGACCAACCCTTCCATTGGTCCACCTTCTGGGCGGCGATCTTAAGTCTGCCCTCCCAATTTTGCTGGGGGTAGTCCCCAGGGCCAAATTCGATGCCTAGGATTTTTGCCGATGCCTGGGGCTCTGGAAGAGTGTCCGGGAGACCAAAACTAGGGTCTCCCCCTCCCAGCCAGAGACTCTCACACTTTTCCTGATTAATTCTGGACCCAGAAGCCTCCGAGTAGCGATCAACCTCAGACATGACCCACTCCGCCTCCTCACCCGAGGACACGAAAAGGGAGACGTCATCGGCATACGCTACCACCCTCAGAGTGGCTTCCGGGGCCACCTGGTCCATCCTGACTCCCACCAACGGTCCACGCTCAATCCTCCTTAAAAGGGGATCTATCGCGAACACGTATAACAGCGGGCTCAATGGACAGCCCTGGCGGACCCCAGACCCAACCTCAAAAGGGCGGCCAGACCAACCATTCACGAGCGGGAAAGTCTCTGCCCCCGCGTACAAGATCTTTAGCCAATTTACAAACCCCCCAGGCAGACCGTACCTCAGAAGGACGGACCAGAGGTACTCATGGTTAACCCGATCAAAAGCCTTCGCCTGGTCTAAGGACAGCAAGTACCCCTTCCAGTGACCTGCCCTGCCCTGCTCCACTGCCTCTCGGACACCGAGCACAGCACTAAACGTACTGCGGCCTGGAACAGAGCAGTGCTGGGCCTCCGAAAGGAGCCGGGGTGCAAACTTCACCAGCCGTTTGAACAGCACCTTTGCCAGAACCTTCCGGTCCGTATTGAGAAGCGCTATGGGACGCCAATTCTCAATACGGGACGGGTCCTTACCCTTTGACAGGATAATCAGGGCAGACTGCCTCATTGACTGGGAAAGAGCGCCCGAGGAGAGACACTCGTTAAACACCTCAGTCAAGAGAGGGACCAAGGAGTCCCTAAAGGTCTTATAAAACTCGGATGTTAAGCCATCCGGACCTGGCGATTTCTTAGGCCGAAGCCCATCAATGGCCAGTCGCACTTCCTCTTCCCTGATTGGTTCTGTCAAAACGTGAAGCGAGGGGTCATCTCCTGGCTCAGGGATGGCTTCGGCCAGGAAAGCCGACATCACGTTCCGATCCAGATCCCTCTTCCCCAAGAGGTGTGAGTAGAAAGATCTGATCACCTCCAGGATCCCTGATTTGGATCTGTTCAGGGAACCCGTATCGTCGACCAAACCTGTCACCACCTTACAACTCACTGACATCTTACAGTTTCTGTAGGGGTCAGGCGAGCGGTACCTCCCGAAATCCCTCTCAAAAACCAAAGATGTGTGCCTATCGTACTGACACCTCTTGAGTAAAGACTTCACTCTGGAGATCTCCTCACGGTCACCTCCAGCCGAGACGAGATGTTCGAGTTTCCTCCTCAGTTCCTGATACAGGCGGTACCTGCTCAGGCTCCTGAGGCTCGAGAGCTGGCGGAAGAAACTCGCAACCCGATCCTTGAACATCTCCCACCACTCTGACTTATCGCTACAGAGATCCAAAAGCGGTACCTGGCTCTGAAGAAAGTCCTCAAAGGATTGTCTTATCTCTGCTTCTTCCAAGAGGGACGAATTCAGCTTCCATAGTCCCCTTCCCATCCGAGGGGTTTCTGAAACATTCAGAGAAAAAGAAATCAGACAGTGATCGGAGAACTCCACCTCAACAACGGACACTGCTGAAGAGATGGCTTCCTCCTTTAAAAAAAACCTGTCTATCCTAGACCTACAATTACCTCTATAAAAGGTGAAACCACAGTGACCTGGGGTGTGCCGGATGTGGACATCCACCAGGCGAGCGTCACTAGCTATGCTATTAAGAGTATTACTATCATAAGCCAGCCGGTCAATGGAGCCTCCCCTATCACGAAGCCTTGTGACAGTGTTAAAGTCACCTCCAAAGACCACTTGCCGACTCGTAAAAAGATAGGGCTTAATCTTCAGGAAGAGACATTTACGGTCCCACTTTGACTGCGGACCATAGATGTTAATGAGCCGAAGCTCCTGTCCCCTCATGAAGACGTCTAAGACCAGGCACCTCCCCATTTCTACCTCGATAACTCTCCGGCATTCAACCGATGCAGTCTTAAAAAGGACTGCCACCCCGCTACACGGCTCGGCCGCAAGAGACCAGTACGAAGACCCGCACCTCCACTCGCTCTCCGCCTTGCGTATGGCCCCCATATCCGTAAGCCTGGTCTCCTGCAAAAACAAAATTTCAGCCTCAAATCGGGTGAGAAAATCAAAGGCCGCAAATCTAGCCGCATCAGACTTTATACTAGCGACATTAATGGTCGCTAGAGTCAACGGGGTGGGTGCCGCCATCATGAGTGATCAAGTTAGATGGCCTTTTTCTTCCCCCCACCCTTTTTCTTAGCCCGCTCATCTCCGGACGATGAAGCCCCCCCTCTTCTTTTCAGAGAGACTGAGGTATCCATCCCTCCCACCTCTTTCTCATCTCCGGACCCAGGGTCGTCCCCACCTCCCGAGGAAGACACACCCCCTGGAGAAGGGACTCCCCCGCCTCCCAAAGGCCCTCCCGATGTTATCTCCGGAACCTCACCCCCGACTCCCGTCTCAGCAGGATCGTCAAGGGCTTGGAACCGGTTGGAGAGGGGGATCAGAGGGGAGTCGGTGGGACCTTCCTTAGGCACCTTGGTCAGGGAAGAAGATTTTCCACCTTTTTTCTTCTTTTTTTTACTTTTGGCACTCTTGGCACTCTTGGTACCCTTGTCACCCATTTCTTTTGGCTGTTCCCCTCCATCCTCATCAAAACTTTCATATTGAGAGGCATCTGAGAGATCAGCCACTTCCTCATTCTCCATCCGTCTGATCTCCTCATTCACCGCTTCCTCCCCCGGTGCCTCAGTGACATGAGCTGTCGCCTCGGAGGAGGGGGCAGCCATTACCCCAGTTTCCCGAGGCTCCTCCTGCCCCCTGCCCTCCTGACGCCTTGCCTGCCTCCGCTGGTAAGAGGGGCCCCTCGCCCTGCCATTCCTCATCGGCCCCTCAGCTCCTCCCCCGCTGCCACCTCCAACCTCTGCAGAAGTTGCACCGCCAGGAACTTCCTCACGGCTCCCCTCCGCCCGGCCGGCCATGGCATTAGAGAAGGAACGAGGGCAGCGGCTGAACGGGTGACCTAGATCACCACACAGGTGGCATCGAATGACACCACAGGATGCGGCGAGGTGACCCACCTCGCCACACAAGGAACATTTCTGCACCTTGCAGCCTGCGCTGAAGTGGCGAGGATCACCGCACCTGTGGCATACCTTCGGCTGCCCCTGGTAGAAGACCAGAATCCGATCCCTTCCCAGGAAAGCCGAGGAAGGGATGTGGGTGACAGTGCCACCTGAACGCTTCAACTTTACCATGAAGGTCCAGCCTCCTGACCAGATACCAAAATCATCCCGGTTCTTCTTAGGGACGTCCACAACCTCGCCATAGCGGCTCAACCAGGTCATTATGTCAACGCCAGAAAGAGACTCATTACATGTTAAAACGGTCACTTTCTTCGGCCCACTTTGGCGAGAAATTGCTTCCACGGCGAACCCTCGCCAGCCGGGCTCCTCTTTTACCAGCTCATAATTCGACCAAAAGAGCTCCAAGCCCTCTGGCCGAACAAAGCTGATATCAAAGGTGGAGGTCCCAAAAGGATGTATCAGAGCAAAGATGTCAATAGCCCTGAAGTCCATCTTCATGAGGAGCTTCACCACATTTGTCCTGGATGGACACGCCTCATCGCCCCTCCAGCGAAGACGAACCACATTTCTCCTGGAGACCCCCTGCCCGGCTGTCGGGAGGGACCACACGGTCTCCCCCCCCTTTTTCTCTTGGAAGGCAGCTAGACCAAACTTATCTAGCCAGTAGGACAACGCCACCTCTCTTCCCTCTACATTGATCGTCCGCTCCCCTTTTTTGAGGGCCTCCAGGAAACGGCGGCGAAAAGCCTCATTCCCTGGGTCCGGAGATGAGGAAGACCCCTGTGGAATCCCAGCGGCAGCAGCCGCATAACTAATGGCGGCTGCAGGTGAGGGGGACGATGGACCAGCCCCTATATTCCCTGAACCCTCAACCTCACAGTCAACCATCTCCACCTCACTTACCTCAGCCTCACCATTTTCACTGGTAGAAATCACCGCACTGGCACCATTCACACCAACCATACCTCCAGCAGAAACCGCCCCTGACCCGTCACCATTATCACAGACACTATTCACACCATTTGCACCACTTCCATTCTTATTTACATTTACATTTTTGTTTGCATTTTTTTTTCTGCTTTCTGCTGGGGTTGTTGCTATTTGCAGTGCAGCTGCCCCTTTAAGATCCATACTGCAGGGTTTGATTACCACACCCTGCTTTTCAGCAGAGCATGTGCTGGCAGCTGCAGACTGTTGCTCCAGCCTCTCCTGCAGACCATCTCCACACTCCTGTGTGCACTTCACCACCGGGTCCCCCACAGATACAGGTGACACACATGCAGAGGACCCCGGCGGTGCGGCCCCCTCCGGCGAGGGTGCGATCCGGGCCGGCATTACCGCAGCCATTACAGCTGCACCCGAGATGATAACCGGTGCCGGGGTCCCGGATTTTGACCCAGCATCGGATCTGCATGTGGGAGACCCCGACACCACAGCACACGCCGCCGATGATGCGGCCCCGGCTGACAGCGCACCGCCAACACTGCGGGGAGCGGTGACCACCGGTAAGGTACCCACAGCCTCCACCCCCCGAGCGTCAGCGGGTGCAGCAGGCACCAGGCCGTCCCCCGTTTCCACAGAGGATCGGGCCTGGACACCTCCACAGATTTTATTACCACCCGCCACAGGGCCACACTCCAGACCATGCACACTGTCCGGCTCTGCAGCCGCATGCCCACTCTCGCCCCCTCTGCTACCGCCAGCAGAGACGGCGACCTGCGCCATACGACTTGTACTCTCCCCGCTCCCTCGCACCGGAACCACTGCAGGTCCCGGGCCGGGGTGGGTAGCGGGCTCCACACAGCGGGACCGGGGGGTCCCAGGAAGGGGGACAAACACCAACCTCTCCTCCGATGTTTTCTTCCTTTTTTTGCTTTTCTTTTTCCCCCTCCTGGTTGCCTCGTCCCCGCAGACCTCATCCCCAAACTTCAGGTGGGCATAGTTTACTGGGGACTCTAGCTGACGGATCTGCTGCAAGACGAGGCAACCCCCACTACTGCTGTTATCGCTGCTGCTATCATCCGCATCACCCCCATCATCCTCTGAAATGCTATTGTCTGATGGGAGTGGGACCTGCACTGGATCTATCCCGCTGTGTGTGGCCTGGAGATCACTTACCAAGCCCCCAGGTGGGTACGGCGCCTCCTCCATCTCCTCATGGTCCACCTCCTCCACCTGGGTCGGACGCCGAGACCCCTCTGGCTCCTTCGCAGCAGCCATGTTGTGGAATCGGTCCTCATTTTCCAGTTTTTCCCGGAAGGGCCCGCTGTTGTTCAATATTGCCGCTCTCCGGGCTTCCATGCCCTCAATGCATATCCCCAGGCTGGATATCCTGGCTGTCAGGGCAGACTTCTCTGTGCGGGAGGCTCTGCTTGCAGCTTGCCTCACCTCCTTCAGCTCCTCCCGGAGTCTCCTGATGGTCTTCCCAGCCTCATCATACTCGCTGAGGTACGTATGGACGCGGGAGCCATAGCTGGTAACCGGCTCCCGTGCGGCCCTAGTGCCCCAGTCCTTCGGCACCGCCACCGCTGCACCTCTGCGAGTACTCCGCTCACCTCCGGGAGGAGACACCGCAGTGGCCCTCGCCTCAGCCTTAGGGGCTTTGCAGCCCTCCTGGGTCTTCCTGGGCTCCTCCATGCTCTGGGCCTTGCCAGATCTGGTGACCCTCTTTGCCGGTAGCAATGAGCTCCCACCCCTCGCCGGCTTAGACCGAGGGGTGGGAGACGGGGACTCAGCCCCACAGTCCATCCACTACACCCCTCTCTTTCCTAGGTCAGAGAGGGGGAGAATTACTGGTGGGAAAAAAAAAACAAAAAACTGGTGACTCTCCTGGAGCAAACAGAACAGCACCTTCCTCCACAGACTACAGGCTCCTAGTGGTGGCTGTAGAAATCTGTAAGTAGTGAGCTCCCCCTAGTGATGGCTGTATAAATCTGTATACAGTGAGCTCCCTCTAGTGGTGGCTGTATAAATCTGAATGTAGTGAGACCCTCCTAGTGATGGTAATATAGATCTGTATGTAGTGAGCTCCCCCTAGTGGTGGCTCTATAAATTTCTATGTAGTGAGCTCCCCCTAGTGGTGGCTGTATAAATTTCTATGTAGTGAACTCTTTTATTATAAAAATACAAAACTTACAATCAATAAATAGCACAAATCAAAACCCCAGCAAAAGCAACTGTCCGAGTCCAACATTACCACCCCCCCCAGTCCAAAGCAAAGTCCAAGTCCAGCATAACTGCCCCCAGTCAAAGCAACCCCGCAAAAGAAAACAAAACTGCCTTCTTCTTTCTCAGAGAAGCTTCATCCATCTTTCTTTCTTATGCTGTTTTCTGTCCTTTACTTGTCTTTTCACTTTTTGATTCCTGCAGATCTCCTCCTCCCCAGGTTACCTCACCCAAGGAGAGAAGAAACATTTTATTAATACACACGCACATACACACTTCATACCAAACCTGACAAAGAAAACTCTGGTCCATCGCCCAAAAAGAAACATTATAGCCACCTGGCTTAAACACATCTATCTAAATCACACAAAACACATTTTTTTTCCTTTTTATCTATTTTATAATTTATTTTTTTTTTAATATACATATATATATATATATACATACACACATATATATATATATATATATATATATATATATATACACATACATACATACACACATACATCCTTTTTTTTTTTTTTTTTTTTTTTTTTTTACACAGCAAACACAACTATAAACAACCTACCACCAAACCCACACAATACAAAAATTAGCTCACCGAGGAACTCATAACCTCTTGCCTACAAGACAGGATCATCACCGTACAATACAATGCTACATAACTCTCTACATACAACACTTACCCAGAGCCAGGATTGGTGCCTGTAAGCCCTATATCAATAATTCACTTCTGCAAAACAAAAATCTGATAGTGAAAAGCCCCAGCCCGCCACCGGGAAACCGGAGATGACAGGCTTCTACCCTAACAATCCTTACCCTACCAGCCGTCCCTACCTGTCTAGACATCTGCCCCTATTTATCTACCTACCTTTCCCTGTCTCTCCCTGCCTGACCCTACTACCCTACCTAATTCACCGCGTGCCTACCTAACTGTCCCTAGGCTGTCCCTAACTATCTACCTGTCCCTACTGAAGCTGTCTACCTGTCCCTATCATTTACCTGCTTATCTAAGCCCTAGGTACATTAAATGAGAACCCTCTCCAGAGAAGAGAGGCCCTCGCTGCACCCAGCCTGTCATACTCCAGAGAGCGCACCTTCACCAGGCCACCCAGAATGTTCCTAACAACCTCGTCCCGGGGGAGGATTTTCTGCTGAGTTGACACTAAGCACCGTGCGTTCCACGTGTAAAACCTGACCACTAAACTGACTAGAAATAAAGTGCCCCGATCTCGGCCACCCAGGGATCCGAAGGCCCCATACGCCCACTCCGCATAGGAAAGGTGCGCCAGCCGAGGCCAGCCTATGGAAGCACCCACCCTGTTGTAGACCCCTGTATTAAAAGGACACTGAAGGAGGAAGTGCTCCATGCTTTCCAGCGTGTCGCAACACCCCTCACGGGGACAACCCCGATCATCGGAGTTCCTACACTTCAGGTTGTCCCTTACATACAGTTTCCCATGGAAGCAGCGCCAAGCCAAGTCCCAAAACTTCAAGGGGACCCGTGTAGAATTCAATAACCTCAGCCCACCCTCCAGATCCCGACTTGGGCAATCTTTGAGCACCAGAGGCTTCTGGAAATGGGTCAACAGGACCCTCCTGTCAAGGAATTTCCTCGACATGGTCCTGATCTCCCACATTCCCAGACCCCACCGGCGGATCACCTTCAGAACCGGGGTAGCGTAAGCCGGGAGATGCCCGTGCGGTGTGCGCAGGTCCTTCACTTGCCCTCCTGTCTCCCATTCCTGGAAGAAGGGTCGAAGCCATCCCCTGCAGGAGAATACCCACGGAGGAGCCCTCTCTGACCAGAGGTTGGCGATGTTAGTCTTGACAAAAGTGTTTATTAGAAACACCACTGGGTTGACCATACCCAACCCTCCTAGTCTCCTCGTGCGGTACGTGACCTCCCGCTTGACTAGGTTCAGCCTATTTCCCCATAACATCTGGAAAAACAGGCTGTAGACCCGTGTCCAGAGCGGCTCTGGCAACATGCAGACACTGCCCAGGTATATTAACAAGGGTAGCAAAAAACCCTTAACCAGGCTAACCCTTTCCCTCAGGGTCAAAGACCAACCCTTCCATTGGTCCACCTTCTGGGCGGCGATCTTAAGTCTGCCCTCCCAATTTTGCTGGGGGTAGTCCCCAGGGCCAAATTCGATGCCTAGGATTTTTGCCGATGCCTGGGGCTCTGGAAGAGTGTCCGGGAGACCAAAACTAGGGTCACCCCCTCCCAGCCAGAGACTCTCACACTTTTCCTGATTAATTCTGGACCCAGAAGCCTCCGAGTAGCGATCAACCTCAGACATGACCCACTCCGCCTCCTCACCCGAGGACACGAAAAGGGAGACGTCATCGGCATACGCTACCACCCTCAGAGTGGCTTCCGGGGCCACCTGGTCCATCCTGACTCCCGCCAACGGCCCACGCTCAATCCTCCTTAAAAGGGGATCTATCGCGAACACGTATAACAGCGGGCTCAATGGACAGCCCTGGCGGACCCCAGACCCAACCTCAAAAGGGCGGCCAGACCAACCATTCACGAGCGGGAAAGTCTCTGCCCCCGCGTACAAGATCTTTAGCCAATTTACAAACCCCCCAGGCAGACCGTACCTCAGAAGGACGGACCAGAGGTACTCATGGTTAACCCGATCAAAAGCCTTCGCCTGGTCTAAGGACAGCAAGTACCCCTTCCAGTGACCTGCCCTGCCCTGCTCCACTGCCTCTCGGACACCGAGCACAGCACTAAACGTACTGCGGCCTGGAACAGAGCAGTGCTGGGCCCCCGAAAGGAGCCGGGGTGCAAACTTCACCAGCCGTTTGAACAGCACCTTTGCCAGAACCTTCCGGTCCGTATTGAGAAGCGCTATGGGACGCCAATTCTCAATACGGGACGGGTCCTTACCCTTTGACAGGATAATCAGGGCCGACTGCCTCATTGACCGGGAGAGAGCGCCCGAGGAGAGACACTCGTTAAACACCTCGGTCAAGAGGGGGACCAAGGAGTCCTTAAATGTCTTATAAAACTCGGATGTTAAGCCATCCGGACCTGGCGATTTCTTAGGCCGAAGCCCATCAATGGCCAGTCGCACTTCCTCTTCCCTGATTGGTTCTGTCAAAACGTGAAGCGAGGGGTCATCTCCTGGCTCAGGGATGGCCTCGGCCAGGAAAGCCGACATCACGTTCCGATCCAGATCCCTCTTCCCCAAGAGGTGTGAGTAGAAAGATCTGATCACCTCCAGGATCCCTGATTTGGATCTGTTCAGGGAACCCGTATCGTCGACCAAACCTGTCACCACCTTACAACTCACTGACATCTTACAGTTTCTGTAGGGGTCAGGCGAGCGGTACCTCCCGAAATCCCTCTCAAAAACCAAAGATGTGTGCCTATCGTACTGACACCTCTTGAGTAAAGACTTCACTCTGGAGATCTCCTCACGGTCACCTCCAGCCGAGACGAGATGTTCGAGTTTCCTCCTCAGTTCCTGATACAGGCGGTACCTGCTCAGGCTCCTGAGGCTCGAGAGCCGGCGGAAGAAACTCGCAACCCGATCCTTGAACATCTCCCACCACTCTGACTTATCGCTACAGAGATCCAAAAGCGGTACCTGGCTCTGAAGAAAGTCCTCAAAGGATTGTCTTATCTCTGCTTCTTCCAAGAGGGACGAATTCAGCTTCCATAGTCCCCTTCCCATCCGAGGGGTTTCTGAAACATTCAGAGAAAAAGAAATCAGACAGTGATCGGAGAACTCCACCTCAACAACGGACACTGCTGAAGAGATGGCATCCTCCTTTAAAAAAAACCTGTCTATCCTAGACCTACAATTACCTCTATGAAAGGTGAAACCACAGTGACCTGGGGTGTGCCGGATGTGGACATCCACCAGGCGAGCGTCACTAGCTATGCTATTAAGAGTATTACTATCATAAGCCAGCCGGTCAATGGAGCCTCCCCTATCACGAAGCCTTGTGACAGTGTTAAAGTCACCTCCAAAGACCACCTGCCGACTCGTAAAAAGATAGGGCTTAATCTTCAGGAAGAGACATTTACGGTCCCACTTTGACTGCGGACCATAGATGTTAATGAGCCGAAGCTCCTGTCCCCTCATGAAGACGTCTAAGACCAGGCACCTCCCCATTTCTACCTCGATAACTCTCCGGCATTCAACCGATGCAGTCTTAAAAAGGACTGCCACCCCGCTACACGGCTCGGCCGCAAGAGACCAGTACGAAGACCCGCACCTCCACTCGCTCTCCGCCTTGCGTATGGCCCCCATATCGGTAAGCCTGGTCTCCTGCAAAAACAAAATTTCAGCCTCAAATCGGGTGAGAAAATCAAAGGCCGCAAATCTAGCCGCATCAGACTTTATACTAGCAACATTAATGGTCGCTAGAGTCAACGGGGTGGGTGCCGCCATCATGAGTGATCGAGTTAGATGGCCTTTTTCTTCCCCCCACCCTTTTTCTTAGCCCGCTCATCTCCGGACGATGAAGCCCCCCCTCTTCTTTTCAGAGAGACAGAGGTATCCATCCCTCCCACCTCTTTCTCATCTCCGGACCCAGGGTCGTCCCTACCTCCCGAGGAAGACACACCCCCTGGAGAAGGGACTCCCCCACCTCCCAAAGGCCCTCCCGATGTTACCTCCGGAACCTCACCCCCGACTCCCGTCTCAGCAGGATCGTCAAGGGCTTGGAACCGGTTGGAGAGGGGGATCAGAGGGGAGTCGGTGGGACCTTCCTTAGGCACCTTGGTCAGGGAAGAAGATTTTCCACCTTTTTTCTTCTTTTTTTTACTTTTGGCACTCTTGGCACTCTTGGTACCCTTGTCACCCATTTCTTTTGGCTGTTCCCCTCCATCCTCATCAAAACTGTCATATTGAGAGGCATCTGAGAGATCAGCCACTTCCTCATTCTCCATCCGTCTGATCTCCTCATTCACCGCTTCCTCCCCCGGGGCCTCAGTGACATGAGCTGTCGCCTCGGAGGAGGGGGCAGCCATTACCCCAGTTTCCCGAGGCTCCTCCTGCCCCCTGCCCTCCTGACGCCTTGCCTGCCTCCGCTGGTAAGAGGGGCCCCTCGCCCTGCCATTCCTCATCGGCCCCTCAGCTCCTCCCCCGCTGCCACCTCCAACCTCTGCAGAAGTTGCACCGCCAGGAACTTCCTCACGGCTCCCCTCCGCCCGGCCGGCCATGGCATTAGAGAAGGAACGAGGGCAGCGGCTGAACGGGTGACCTAGATCACCACACAGGTGACATCGAATGACACCACAGGATGCGGCGAGGTGACCCACCTCGCCACACAAGGCACATTTCTGCACCTTGCAGCCCGCGCTGAAGTGGCGAGGATCACCGCACCTGTGGCATACCTTCGGCTGCCCCTGGTAGAAGACCAGAATCCGATCCCTTCCCAGGAAAGCCGAGGAAGGGATGTGGGTGACAGTGCCACCTGAACGCTTCAACTTTACCATGAAGGTCCAGCCACCTGACCAGATACCAAAATCGTCCCGGTTCTTCTTAGGGACCTCCACAACCTCGCCGTACCGGCTCAACCAGGTCATTATGTCAACGCCAGAAAGAGACTCATTACATGTTAAAACGGTCACTTTCTTTGGCCCACTTTGGCGAGAAATTGCTTCCACGGCGAACCCTCGCCAGCCGGGCTCCTCTTTTACCAGCTCATAATTCGACCAAAAGAGCTCCAAGCCCTCTGGCCGAACAAAGCTGATATCAAAGGTGGAGGTCCCAAAAGGATGTATCAGAGCAAAGATGTCAATAGCCCTGAAGTCCATCTTCATGAGGAGCTTCACCACATTTGTCCTGGATGGACACGCCTCATCGCCCCTCCAGCGAAGACGAACCACATTTCTCCTGGAGACCCCCTGCCCGGCTGTCGGGAGGGACCACACGGTCTCCCCCCCCTTTTTCTCTTGGAAGGCAGCTAGACCAAACTTATCTAGCCAGTAGGACAACGCCACCTCTCTTCCCTCTACATTGATCGTCCGCTCCCCTTTTTTGAGGGCCTCCAGGAAACGGCGGCGAAAAGCCTCATTCCCTGGGTCCGGAGATGAGGAAGACCCCTGTGGAATCCCAGCGGCAGCAGCCGCATAACTAATGGCGGCTGCAGGTGAGGGGGACGATGGACTAGCCCCTATATTCCCTGAACCCTCAACCTCACAGTCAACCATCTCCACCTCACTTACCTCAGCCTCACCATTTTCACTGGTAGAAATCACCGCACTGGCACCATTCACACCAACCATACCTCCAGCAGAAACCACCCCTGACCCGTCACCATTATCACAGACACTATTCACACCATTTGCACCACTTCCATTCTTATTTACATTTACATTTTTGTTTGCATTTTTTTTTCTGCTTTCTGCTGGGGTTGTTGCTATTTGCAGTGCAGCTGCCCCTTTAAGATCCATACTGCAGGGTTTGATTACCACACCCTGCTTTTCAGCAGAGCATGTGCTGGCAGCTGCAGACTGTTGCTCCAGCCTCTCCTGCAGACCATCTCCACACTCCTGTGTGCACTTCACCACCGGGTCCCCCACAGATACAGGTGACACACATGCAGAGGACCCCGGCGGTGCGGCCCCCTCCGGCGAGGGTGCGATCCGGGCCGGCATTACCGCAGCCATTACAGCTGCACCCGAGATGATAACCGGTGCCGGGGTCCCGGATTTTGACCCAGCATCGGATCTGCATGTGGGAGACCCCGACACCACAGCACACGCCGCCGATGATGCGGCCCCGGCTGACAGCGCACCGCCAACACTGCGGGGAGCGGTGACCACCGGTAAGGTACCCACAGCCTCCACCCCCCGAGCGTCAGCGGGTGCAGCAGGCACCAGGCCGTCCCCCGTTTCCACAGAGGATCGGGCCTGGACACCTCCACAGATTTTATTACCACCCGCCACAGGGCCACACTCCAGACCATGCACACTGTCCGGCTCTGCAGCCGCATGCCCACTCTCGCCCCCTCTGCTACCGCCAGCAGAGACGGCGACCTGCGCCATACGACTTGTACTCTCCCCGCTCCCTCGCACCGGAACCACTGCAGGTCCCGGGCCGGGGTGGGTAGCGGGCTCCACACAGCGGGACCGGGGGGTCCCAGGAAGGGGGACAAACACCAACCTCTCCTCCGATGTTTTCTTCCTTTTTTTGCTTTTCTTTTTCCCCCTCCTGGTTGCCTCGTCCCCGCAGACCTCATCCCCAAACTTCAGGTGGGCATAGTTTACTGGGGACTCTAGCTGACGGATCTGCTGCAAGACGAGGCAACCCCCACTACTGCTGTTATCGCTGCTGCTATCATCCGCATCACCCCCATCATCCTCTGAAATGCTGCTGTCTGATGGGAGTGGGACCTGCACTGGATCTATCCCGCTGTGTGTGGCCTGGAGATCACTTACCAAGCCCCCAGGTGGGTACGGCGCCTCCTCCATCTCCTCATGGTCCACCTCCTCCACCTGGGTCGGACGCCGAGACCCCTCTGGCTCCTTCGCAGCAGCCATGTTGTGGAATCGGTCCTCATTTTCCAGTTTTTCCCGGAAGGGCCCGCTGTTGTTCAATATTGCCGCTCTCCGGGCTTCCATGCCCTCAATGCATATCCCCAGGCTGGATATCCTGGCTGTCAGGGCAGAATTCTCTGTGCGGGAGGCTCTGCTTGCAGCTTGCCTCACCTCCTTCAGCTCCTCCCGGAGTCTCCTGATGGTCTTCCCAGCCTCATCATACTCGCTGAGGTACACATGGACGCGGGAGCCATAGCTGGTAACCGGCTCCCGTGCGGCCCTAGTGCCCCAATCCTTCGGCACCGCCGCCGCTGCACCTCTGCGAGTGCTCCACTCACCTCCGGAAGGAGACACCACAGTGGCCCTCGCCTCAGCCTTAGGGGCTTTGCAGCCCTCCTGGGTCTTCCTGGGCTCCTCCATGCTCTGGGCCTTGCCAGATCTGGTGACCCTCTTTGCCGGTAGCAATGAGCTCCCACCCCTCGCCGGCTTAGACCGAGGGGTGGGAGACGGGGACTCAGCCCCACAGTCCATCCACTACACCCCTCTCTTTCCTAGGTCAGAGAGGGGGAGAATTACTGGTGGGAAAAAAAAAAAAAAAAACGTGACTCTCCTGGAGCAAACAGAACAGCACCTTCCTCCACAGACTACAGGCTCCTAGTGGTGGCTGTAGAAATCTGTAAGTAGTGAGCTCCCCCTAGTGATGGCTGTATAAATCTGTATACAGTGAGCTCCCTCTAGTGGTGGCTGTATAAATCTGAATGTAGTGAGACCCTCCTAGTGATGGTAATATAGATCTGTATGTAGTGAGCTCCCCCTAGTGGTGGCTCTATAAATTTCTAGGTAGTGAGCTCCCCCTAGTGGTGGCTGTATAAATTTCTATGTAGTGAGCTCCCCCTAGTGGTGGCTGTATAATTTGTATGCAGTGAGCTCACACTATTGATAGCTGCAGGGAAGTAGAGTCAAATGATAAAATTGTACATCTGTTCAGAAGATTTGGAAAACTGTATCAGAGAAATGGTACTCTGATACCAAAATATCTTAAAAAAATGAATCAGTGTAGAACATTGGAACTAAAAATGACACGAGGTCCGTGCACAGTGAAACCTTTAACTGTTACCAGCTGTGTTGACCCTTTAAATCAAATCATCTCTGTGTCCTTGTAATTATAGAATCCAAAATCTAATAATCCCCCGCTGGACCAGGATCGGATGGGCAAGATTGCGTTACAATGATAACCCTATTATCCAGTAGGGGCCAGAGACCCCTATCAGCCCCCCTGTTATCTGATACATTGTAAACCTTCACAAATTACTTGTGTCCATAGAAAATCCGACAAATGTAACAGATTTGTGACTGAGAGAAGCCTCTGACAACTGCAGCTAAATGCCCTGTATCCCCCTGATAGCGATCTGGATAATTTGCATATATGTAAACTCGGGGGGGTCGGGGTTCTCAGATTCTCAGGCATCATATACAGCACGATGGAGGAAGTATTTAATTGACGCATCCAACTTCATGAGAATGTTAAAGTGGGATCCTGAAGTGAAGGAATAGGACTGTGTAAAAAAAAAATATTGCAAAAGTTGTCTTTTTTATTTCAACCTGAAGCTGAACAGAGTCCTCAGCAGGGACTGTTGCATTTATGGCACATCATCCCCTGGCTGTTGGACTCCATGGAGATATGTCACCGATGCACTACCTCTCGCTATGATCACCTCCATCCATTGGCCTGGAGGCAAAGGGTGCAACTGCTGTGGGCACGAGCCATTTGCTATTTACTTTCCCACCACTTGGTGGCGCTCACTGCAAACCAATGCTGTCTGCATCTGTATACAATGAGCTCCCTCTAGTGGACACTTTTACTTCTGTAACTAAGCCTGTACAGGACATTTATATCCCTCTATCAGAAAAAAACACTAATAAAAGAAATCAAATTATCATAAATAATCTCAATTTCGTTAGAGTCTCTTATAGTTTTTGTTATATCCATTTTCATTGATTTACCCTGCATCGCCTCTCTAATAAGCCTCAACTGTGATCAGTCATTTTATTTGAACTGCATTGTTTAGTAGGAGTCTGCATCCAGATACATTGAAATTAATCTCATTCCAACAGAAAGCTGCTGTAAAAAGACTAAAGAGTAGCAAAAAGTCACCAGAAAAGTTGCACACCAGCTTTACTAAATTCCCCCATAGACCTCACATTGATAAAGTTCACATCCAAGATTTTCCAGGTTCTGATAAAACTGTAAAACTGCCGACTCCATGCGTAATTTAACCATTTCATGGGATGCCAGGACGGAATGGAGGTCTCCAATCAGTGGTTTTCCTGTTCTGAGATTGACATGATAAAGTCTGCTCCCAAAACCTCAAATGAAACCACAAATCTCGGCCGCCATCAATTACTACAGAGTGTAATAGGGAGATAAGGAAACCGATGTGCAGCCGCTCAGCTTCTGTGGTTCCACGTCTGATGAGAAGGACCTGGAGCTGACCGACCACATAGAAAGCCATTCTCGTGGAGATCTGATCCGCTCCACCCAGAAATGGCAACAATGTAACTCTGCAGCGAAACTTTCTGGCAACAATGTAACTCTGCAGCGAAACTTTCTGGCAACAACTCTGCAGCAAAACTTTCTGGCAACAATGTAACTCTGCAGCGAAACTTTATGGAAACTACAACTCTGCAGCGAAACTTTCTGGCAACAACGTAACTCTGCAGCAGAACCTTCCAGCAGTCACTTATGGGTTGTATCTAAGGTAGTCTGAAATCCACCCCAGTCCATCCTCTCTGCTTTACACTGCAGGTCTCCCTTTTGTCACAATTATAACACTAGCTTAGCTCCTCTTTTCATTAAGGTGAACTACTGCTGTGCCTCTCCTCTACGCTAAACACTGCAGCTCTGCTTGTTCACATTGTGTGCAGAACGTGGGCCGGGGTATCGTAGAGCGGCTTTAGCATACGCAATATTGCCATTGGGATATTGTCAGGTTGTCGAGCAGGACGGTGTGACGCCATTCTGCAGACAGCACACAGCGGTTTAATTATGTGACGGACCCCACAGTCAGCCATTCCTCATTATTTCCCTTTGTGAACATTTGGTGCCGTTTGTGTCCTTGCAATGAATGAATATTTTGGTTTCTGGGCATTTTCAGGACAAATCAGAGAAACAATGTAATAAAACGCATTTCATTGTCTGTTGAAGAGAGAAAGCAGCTGGTGGAGAGACCACCGGGAATCTCGCTGTCTCCCCGGCCTGGCAGGGACACACGGTGCGTCCACCTACATTGCTCCACTTGTAAATATACCAGCCATACCGAAAGTTCAGGTAAAAGTTTGGAGATTGAGAAGAAACTGATTTATTATAATATTACTTATCATTAACGCAAGTGAATAGGAGCTGATCTGCAGTACCAGGTTGTGACCACTAAGTGGCGTATCATGGGGCTGTGATGTTTCCACAGATAACAGCTGATTAGAGGGGATGCCAGTTGTCGGACCCTCAGCAAACTGATATTGATAACCTGCCCTAAGTGAACACCCCCTTTAAATAGATCTTTGTTGACCTGATGAGGCTAGGGTACTTACTTTGAAAACCCATATTAGGATGGTTGTATAATCCTAATATTATAATGAGCATTTTATGAGTTGGTGCCGGGGAAGGACCCACATCAATCTGATATTGATAACCTGTCCTAAGGGGAGACCCCCTCTAAATAGATCTTGCTGCCTGATGATGAAGCTATCATACTTACTTTGAAAACTCATATTAGAATAGATTTATAGTCCTTTTATTATAATGAGCATTTTATGAGTCATAACGGGGGACAGACCCACACCAATCTGATATTGGTAACCTATTCTATGTGGACACCCTTTTTAAATAGATCTTGTTGACCTGATGAGGCTAGTGTACTTACTTTGAAAACCCGTAGCAGAATGGTTTTATAATCCTGTTATTGTGATGAGCATTTCAGGCATGGACATTTTAACATAGCATTAAATAGCAATTCTAATGTGAATTTTCACAGTAAATACACCGGCTTCATCAGGTCAAATAGATATAGTTAATAATGTATGTAGTTTGCATTGTTTAATCTGGTGGACAGATCAGCTTGGAGACTCAGTATTTTGCAGGAAAACTCTGGAATTTCATATAAGAGATTCAATATCAGGTAAGTTGGAATGATAGGAAACAAAAAAACGCAATTATTATAACGTTTCATAAATTTGGCATATTTCCTTCTTTCTCTGCCACGTAAACCCAAATTTACTCCAGTCACGGGCTGGAAAGGATGTGCACAATAATAATTTGTACCAATTCTGGCACATTAAAGGCCATTAAATTTCACCCACTGTACCAAAAGTTTGCAAAGATCCAATGTGCCAGTCATGAGAAATCGAGCATGGAAGCCATATGCAAATTGGTCTGGAAGTGCGCGGAGGGCGGTCAATACACTGTCTGCCAAATACTATGCGGATGTAGAAGAGCGGAGTTTGTCACTTTGCACGCTCTTGCACTGCAGAAAACCCTCTTAGCACCAAGAGTGCCGTTCAGCTCTGCTACATCTGTACTCACCATAAGCGCTATGGATGCACAAGGGTTAACCTGGCACGATCCCCGGCTCGCGGAATAGTGAGCAGTGCACATGTGCTTTTTATTTGCCGAGTCCGCGATGGTTTGGGGTTTTGGATAACATTTCGACATTCCATATTATAAGACAGGGGGGGCTCACAACGTATTCCGCCATATACTGGCACGTGAAAAATGGCTTACATCTCTGGGCGTAATGAGACAAGCAAGGCTCCACTTCCTTCATACAGGGAGGGCGCGGGCGCTAATAAGCCCCAAATGGGCACCGCTTGATTCATTGACATTTCTAGGGGAATACATTATGGACCCCTCTGTAGCTATAAAGTTCCCGGTGCGGAACAGATACCATTAATGTTAATCGAGGTGGAGCGATGGCAGAATGGTTTCTTTCCTGCGCTCCCTGAAAATACAGAGGGGGTGACCCATCGAAAATGTTCCAAAATATTCCCAGGAAACCTCCCCCCTCTAGCTGCCCATTGACCTAGGAATGATATATGTGTGAACCTGGTGACAACCGATATATCCGCCATTACTGCGAGTAACAGATGGGCGGGTGCGGAGGTACTATTGGTGCAACCTGTGCAGACGTGCGCCGGGGCCCAAGAGGTAAGGGCCCACTACCCAAGGCAGGGGGAATTGTGCACTATGAGGAGCTATTGGCCTGTAAAATGTTGCACATGTGGTGGGAAAAGCTGAGCAATCCCATAGGCAAGGAATGGATTGGTATAGCGCATGCGCAGCCACCTCTCTGCTCCAATAGGACACCCTGTTTTCGGGATCGGTGGGAGTCCCATCGGTCAGACACATTCACAGATCCTTTTATTTACAAACACAAATAAACAAAAGCAACTTTGTTTCGTCTTTGGCATTTTGTAATTTTTTCTTTAATGTTTAATTTACAATGAATATACAAAAAATATACAAAAATATATACAAAAAGTTTCCAACTTCATTAATAAAAGTCCATCAAACAATGAGGAAATCTCCCCTCTGTGTTCCTCCATACCTCAGGAGCAGGGGGCATCACATCATTCCACAAGGGTAACTAGACCCTTTGCCATTCTGGAGCCTGGAAAAGCTGGATCACAGCCTGAATCCTTATATGACTCTTGTCTGTTCCCCTGGTTTCTCAGACCTATGTAATAATGAACCTGTAGCATAGAAAGTTCTTTATTATTCTGTGCATGAGCTGGAAAACAACATTTTTCAGTCCGGACCCTTATACGTCCTCTATACATTCCGGTATAATCCCATCACACCCCCCCCCCCCAGAATCTTATCTTGGTTTGTAAAGCTGGGAATGAAATCCATAACTTTAATACGGCATTAATAATGCTAATAGATGTCAAAGAGGCTTTACCTGAGATATTTCCCCTGGGGGCCCCCGTGTGGGGGAGGGGAGGATAATTCCAGGGGCTGCGCCTGCAGAACATCAGCCTGAATACACAACATATACAGTATATGAATAACTTAAAGTGCCTCCTTAACCAAATGCAAACTTTGCTTTCTTTACTTCATTTTGTGCTTCAGAGCTGAACTCCAACCATTGTGTAAGCTAGAGCCCCCAGTCTATGGTCACCTGGACACATATTGTTCCCCCTCTGCTCAGACCCTCATCTCTCTCCATGTCTCTCCCGCTTATGTACGTTTCCCCCATAGTCACATCCCTGTGTGATTACAGTGAATTATAGGAATTTGCTGGTGGCCAATGAATGAGGATAATTAGTGGCGGCTCCAATTAGAGGTAATGATCCCCATGTTGTGCAGCCTGGGCCTCCTGTTACATGTGATGTCCGCTAATATTCTATATAAGGAACCTGAGGTTTTGTATATATTTTCCTTTCTTTGTCATCCTGATGAATCTGCAGGTAATTTGTAGTTTGAACAATAAAAGTTTTGCCGCTTTGAAGAACTAATGTGATGAAATGTGAGGACTTCTGTACATAAACTCCTCCAGGTCTGAAGTCTGGTGTCTGCCATTAACCGGCTGAGGATCGTAAATCATCAATCCTCCCATCATCGGCAAACGAAGACAATGGCAGTCATGTACAGCTCTGGCAAAAATGAACGGTGTTATACATAAAAAAAGAGGAAACTATGTAACTAAGGATGGTGTTAAACATAATAAGTGAGTACACTATATACTAAGGGACTGTGTTAGACATAATAAGTGAGTACACTATATACTAATGGACTGTATTAGACAAAATAAGTGAGTACACTATATACTAAGGGACTGTGTTAGACATAATAAGTGAGTACACTATATACTAAGGGACTGTGTTAGACATGATAAGTGAGTACACTATATACTAAGGGACTGTGTTAGACATAATAAGTGAGTACACTACAGTGAAGCAGGGTGGAGACTCAGTGATAACTGCAGTGAAGCATGGCGGTGGCTTGGTGACTTACAGTGACTCATGGCGGTGGCTCTGATTTCTACAGTGAAGCATGGCAGGAGCTTGGTGATATCTACAGTGAAGCATGGCATGGGCTCAGTGATATTTACAGTGAAGCATGATGGTGGCTTGATGATTACTACAGTGAAGCATGATAGTGGCTTGATGATATCTACAGTGAAGCATGTCGGAGGCTTGGTGATGTCTACAGTGAAGCATGTCGGGGGCTTGGTGATTTCTATAGTGAAGCATGGCGGGGCTAGGTGATATCTATAGTGAAGCATGGCAGGGGCTCAGTGATTTCTACAGTGAAGCATTATGGTGGCTTGGTGATTACTACAGTGAAGTGGAGCACCCCACCAGGGCCTTGGGGTACTCAGTACTGGGTCCGGTCTTAGAGGGGATGTCACGGTGGCTGCGACCCGGTCCGTGGCCCTGGGTGTCCAGTAAAAGGGAAAGGTCTTTAAGGGGATTTGTAATGTCTATGTTCATGACGCCACCTGTGGTATTCGGTCAGTAGGGACCGACGCTGCTTAAAGAGGCCCTCTGGGGTGATGATATGCAGCAAGATGGTGATGCTTCCCACAGGTGAAGCGGGGTCCCCAGGGCTTCCTAGATAGATGGTGTAAGCCGATAAATGCACAAAGAACGAGGACACAGGTTTGCAAATCTTTACCTGGTTTACTGATGGTAGTAGTACTCCTCAGTCCAGGGTACCAAGTGCAGGGTAGCTGTGGTCCGGCCGGTTTGGAGGCAATAAGAGATCCCTTTACCAGGTGAGGTCCGTAAGCCTTTCCTTCTAGTGCCGTTTAGTTAATTAGGTCCCTGCTGCTTGAAGCTCAGTGCAAGTCCCCTCTCTCCTATCCTAAGACAGATGTCTGTATGATAGGCAGTTTGAGCCTGTTTATAGGATCTCTTAGATGACCCGGCTCTCACGGTCACTGCTTCACCTCAGACTTGTTACAGGCAATTGACATACAGTACTTTGCCCTCCGGTTCTGTCACGCGTCCTGGAGAACAACACGACCTCTGGCTCCCAGTACCCCGCTTCTGCACTCTGACTCTGAGGGTCTCCTCCCGTTGTTCCCCTTCTGAGCCCTTTCCTCCTCTATGCTTCTTTCCTCTAAGCTCCTCCACAATTCAACTCTCCTTCTTCTCTTTCCAGGGATAGCAGCTCCCTTGTGGCTGCTCGGCCCCCATGTCTGCTCCAGACGTCCTTCTCACTCCTGGAGACCAACTGCCTCCCTCCACTGTCTCTCTCAGACTCCCTCAGACTGACTAGCTCCTCCTCCAGACCAGGATACATAAAGTGTAAGGAAGCTCCCCTGAATCTGGGTCTTAAGCTCCCCCTCCTGGCCTAGATTCAGATCGTGTTGAATGCGAATGCCCTACCTGATAGATAGAATCTCCCTTGCCTCCAAGTGTGACATCACCTTCCCCGAAGGGAAGACAACATCACTGCAGCAACCGGTTACCTGGGGGTGCTGCAGAAGCATGGCAGGAGCTTGGTGATATCTACAGTGAAGCATGGCATGGACTCAGTGATAATTACAGTGAAGCATAATGGTGGCTTGGTGATTACTACAGTGAAGCATGATAGTGGCTCGGTGATATCTACAGTGAAGCATGTCGGAGGTTTGGTGATGTCTTTAGTGAAGCATGGCGGGGGCTTGGTGATGTCTGTAGTGAAGCATGGCAGGGGCTCAGTGATTTCTACAGTGAAGCATGGTGGAAGTTCGGTGATGTCACAATGACACTCTAATCAATATAAAAACAATAATGAAATATATAGCATCAGATCAGAATGTCAGGACTGGAAAAGACAAGATGATCAAATGTGAAAATTCACTGTAAACATTCCTAATTATCCCGATGCGTAAGTCATGGGTAGTGTACTTATTACATGAAGCAGCAATGTGATAGTAAAATGTACATTATTACTGTATTACAATTATTATATTTTTAGGCATTTTCTTTTCATGCAGTCATTAGTTTAGCAACATTTTTAAAGTTTTATAGAAAGGTGAAATAGTTTAATGCAATAAACGGTGTCCCTCTGCCCCGGTGATAGGAGACGCTTCACTGAGCCTCATATTTACATTATAGTGACTGTTAGTTACGGCTAATTACACTGATAAATTACAGGATCGGCTACTGGGAGAGAAGCCGCCATTCACCGAGCCCCTGAAGGGTGTTTACCTGGAACAGAATGTCCATTGTGTCTAGGGAGCTAAGTTACGAGCTGCGAGCCCGAATGATCTGATGTGTACAAGGTGCCGATCCCAGTCTCCAGTATATCACAGGCCTGGTGTATGACCGGACTGTATTTTGTGCTCATTTATACATTGACAGCTGCTATTTGTAGCACAGTCCATATTAGAAGGTGAGAAATTATTTGACAGACGCATTACAAAATACATGTAAGCACCAAGAATGAAATCTACAGATATGAGCCTAAAGCTAAGGCGTCATATGCACCGCAGCGCCGTGTGTACAAAGCCTATACAGAGACCATGCTGCCTCCATACAGTGCTGGAAAGTCTCTAGGGGTAAAATAGCTCTCCTGCATTATTTATAGAAAGAGACAAGGAGGCAGTACTATCTATACCCACATCATTTACAGGAAGAGACAAGGAGGCAGTACTATCTATGCCTACATCATTTACAGGAAGAGACAAGGAGGCAGTACTATCTATACCTACATCATTTACAGGAAGAGACAAGAAGGCAGTACTATCTATACCTACATCATCTACAGGAAGAGACAAGGAGGCAGTACTATCTATACCTACATCATCTACAGGAAGAGACAAGGAGGCAGTATTATCTATACCCACATCATTTACAGGCCAAGACAAGGAAGCAGTACTATCTATACCTACATCATTTACAGGAAGAGACAAGGAGGCAGTACTATCTATACCTACATCATCTACAGGAAGAGACAAGGAGGCAGTACTATCTATGCCTACATCATTTACAGGCCAAGACAAGGAAGCAGTACTATCTATACCTACATCATTTACAGGAAGAGACAAGGAGGCAGTACTATCTATACCCACATCATTTACAGGAAGAGACAAGGAGGCAGTACTATCTATGCCTACATCATTTACAGGAAGAGACAAGGAGGCAGTACTATCTATACCTACATCATTTACAGGAAGAGACAAGGAGGCAGTACTATCTATACATACATCATTTACAGGAAGAGACAAGGAGGCAGTACTATCTATACCTACATCATTTACAGGAAGAGACAAGAAGGCAGTACTATCTATACCTACATCATCTACAGGAAGAGACAAGGAGGCAGTACTATCTATGCCTACATCATCTACAGGAAGAGACAAGGAGGCAGTACTATCTATACCCACATCATTTACAGGAAGAGACAAGAAGGCAGTACTATCTATACCTACATCATCTACAGGAAGAGACAAGGAGGCAGTACTATCTATGCCTACATCATCTACAGGAAGAGACAAGGAGGCAGTATTATCTATACCCACATCATTTACAGGCCAAGACAAGGAAGCAGTGCTATCTATACCTACATCATTTACAGGAAGAGACAAGGAGGCAGTACTATCTATACCTACATCATCTACAGGAAGAGACAAGGAGGCAGTACTATCTATGCCTACATCATTTACAGGCCAAGACAAGGAAGCAGTACTATCTATACCTACATCATTTACAGGAAGAGACAAGGAGGCAGTACTATCTATACCCACATCATTTACAGGCCAAGACAAGGAAGCAGTACTATCTATACCTACATCATCTACAGGAAGAGACAAGGAGGCAGTACTATCTATACCTACATCATTTAAAGGAAGAGATAAGGAGGCAATACTATCTATGCCTACATCATTTACAGGAAGAGACAAGGAGGCAGTACTATCTATGCCTACATCATTTACAGGAAGAGACAAGGAGGCAGTACTATCTATACCTACATCATTTACAGGAAGAGACAAGGAGGCAGTACTATCTATACATACATCATTTACAGGAAGAGACAAGGAGGCAGTACTATCTATACCTACATCATTTACAGGAAGAGACAAGAAGGCAGTACTATCTATACCTACATCATCTACAGGAAGAGACAAGGAGGCAGTACTATCTATGCCTACATCATCTACAGGAAGAGACAAGGAGGCAGTACTATCTATACCCACATCATTTACAGGAAGAGACAAGAAGGCAGTACTATCTATACCTACATCATCTACAGGAAGAGACAAGGAGGCAGTACTATCTATGCCTACATCATCTACAGGAAGAGACAAGGAGGCAGTATTATCTATACCCACATCATTTACAGGCCAAGACAAGGAAGCAGTGCTATCTATACCTACATCATTTACAGGAAGAGACAAGGAGGCAGTACTATCTATACCTACATCATCTACAGGAAGAGACAAGGAGGCAGTACTATCTATGCCTACATCATTTACAGGCCAAGACAAGGAAGCAGTACTATCTATACCTACATCATTTACAGGAAGAGACAAGGAGGCAGTACTATCTATACCCACATCATTTACAGGCCAAGACAAGGAAGCAGTACTATCTATGCCTACATCATTTACAGGAAGAGACAAGGAGGCAGTACTATCTATACCCACATCATTTACAGGCCAAGACAAGGAAGCAGTACTATCTATACCTACATCATCTACAGGAAGAGACAAGGAGGCAGTACTATCTATACCTACATCATTTAAAGGAAGAGATAAGGAGGCAATACTATCTATGCCTACATCATTTACAGGAAGAGACAAGGAGGCAGTACTATCTATACCTACATAATTTACAGGAAGAGACAAGGAGGCAGTACTATCTATGCCTACATCATTTAAAGGAAGAGATAAGGAGGCAGTACTATCTATGCCTACATCATTTACAGGAAGAGACAAGGAGGCAGTACTATCTATACCTACATAATTTACAGGAAGAGACAAGGAGGCAGTACTATCTATACCTACATCATCTACAGGAAGAGACAAGGAGGCAGTACTATCTATGCCTACATCATCTACAGGAAGAGACAAGGAGGCAGTACTATCTATGCCTACATCATTTAAAGGAAGAGATAAGGAGGCAGTACGATCTATACCTACATCATCTACAGGAAGGGTCAAGGAGGCAGTACTATCTATGCCTACATCATCTACAGGAAGAGACAAGAAGGCAGTACTATCTATACTCACATCATTTACAGGCCAAGACAAGGAAGCAGTACTATCTATACCTACATCATTTACAGGAAGAGACAAGGAGGCAGTACTTTCTATACCTACATCATTTACAGGAAGAGATAAGGAGGCAGTACTATCTATACCTACATCATTTACAGGAAGAGACAAGGAGGCAGTACTTTCTATACCTACATCATTTACAGGCAGAGACAAGGAGGCAGTACTTTCTCTACATACATCATTTATAGAAAGAGACAAGGAGGCAGTACTATCTATACCTACATCATTTACAGGCCAAGACAAGGAAGCAGTACTATCTATACCTACATCATTTACAGGAAGAGACAAGGAGGCAATACTATCTATACCTACATCATTTACAGGAAGAGACAAGGAGGCAGTACTATCTATGCCTACATCATCTACAGGAAGAGACAAGGAGGCAGTACTATCTATACCCACATCATTTACAGGCCAAGACAAGGAAGCAGTACTATCTATACCTACATCATTTACAGGAAGAGACAAGGAGGCAGTACTATCTATACCTACATCATTTACAGGAAGAGACAAGGAGGCAGTACTATCTATGCCTAAATCATTTACAGGAAGAGATAAGGAGGCAGTACTATCTATGCCTACATCATCTACAGGAAGAGACAAGAAGGCAGTACTATCTATACCCACATCATTTTCAGGCAGAGACAAGGAGGCAGTACTATCTATACCTACATCATTTACAGGAAGAGACAAGGAGGCAGTACTATCTATACCTACATCATTTACAGGAAGAGACAAAGAGGCAGTACTATCTATACCTACATAATTTACAGGAAGAGTCAAGGAGGCAGTACTTTCTATACCTACATTATTTACAGGAAGATACAAGGAGGCGGTATTATCTATACCTGCATCATTTACAGGAAGAGTCAAGGAGGCAGTACTTTCTATACCTACATCTTTTATAGGAAGAGACAAGGAGGCAGTACTATCTATACCTACATAATTTACAGGCAGAGACAAGGAGGCAGTACTTTCTATACATACATCATTTACAGAAAGAGATAAGGAGGCAGTACTATCTATACCTATATCATTTACAGGAAGATACAAGGAGGCAGTACTATCTAAACCTACATCATTTGCAGGAAGAGTCAAGGAGGCAGTATTATCTATAACTACATCATTTACAGGCAGAGACAAGGAGGCAGTACTATCTATACCTACATAATTTACTGGTAGAAACAAGGAGACTGCACTATCTATACCTACATAATTTACAGAAAGAGACAAGGAGGCAGTATTATCTATACCTACATCGCTATGAATAATATTTAATAGTCATGTTAGTTTTCTGGGAAATTTGGGTGACATCCGTTATGGCCACCACTGTAATGAATGAAGATGCACTGAGCAGAGGCCCACTGGATCCCACAAAGGTTGTCAATCACAAATTAAAGGGGTTGTTCAGCTTCAAAAAAAATATCTTTACATGTGTTTAAAATAGGAATATAAGCAACTAACTAAAATACTTTATTTAAGAAAAAAAGCCCTAAACACAAGAGATTCGCTTTAATCCATGGTTCTCCAGCTTCACTTTTGGCTTTAAAAGTTTCCTGTATTGTCACCTGACCAGTGCTGTGTGAACAGTATCCGACTGGACTGGCAAAGCTGAAGAAATCCAGGACAGGAGAACACACGACAAATCAGATAACATTGAGTATTAGTATTATATAATACAGCCAAAATTATAGACACTGATATATAATATAGACCCATATTATAGAGATTGGTATATAATGTAGACACATATTATAGAGACTGGTATATAATACAGGTCATATTATAGAGATTGGTATATAATATAGATCCATATTATACCGACTGTTATTTAATACAGGTCATATTATAGAGACTGGTATATAATACAGCCCATACTATAGAAACTGGTATATAATACAGCCCATATTATAGAGACTGGTATATAATATACATCCATATTATACCGACTGTTATTTAATACAGCTCATATTATAGAGACTGGCATATAATACAGCCCATGTTATAGAGACTGGTATATAATACAGCCCATATTATAGAGACTGGTATATAATACAGCCAGTATTATAGAGACTGGTATATAATACAGCCCATATTATAGAGACTGGTATATAATACAGCCCATGTTATAGAGACTGGTATATAATACAGCCAATATTATAGAGACTCCTATATATATATTATTTAGGCTTTTCCATCTTCTCTTGGCAGAATGTTTTCTCCTTCCTGGTGACATTGATCTGTAATATCATGAAACATAAAACTTGCAACAGAAATAACTTTGTTTCCCTCAAGGATTGCACTATACGAGAAAACTCCCAGAATTTTTGGAATAATAATCAATGAGAAAAACTTCAGTTTATCCAGTAAATACTCATGGAGCGTTTCCCCCAACAAGATCCCCAGTAATCAGATCGTAAGTCGGATTCTGGTCAAGTCATCCTTAACCTCTTCCTAACTGAGCCAAATTTTGTCTTTCTCTTCTCTTCTTGCAATTTCCATTACTGTTTTTATTTTTTATTTTATTCATCGACCCACCCGAGGGCTCGGTTTTTGAGAAAGGAGTTGTATTTTTCAATTACTTCATTCAATTTACCATATAATGTCTCACTTTTATAGATTTTTAATAGTTCAATAGTTTTTAATTGTTTAATTAATTAATTGTTTACTTAATAGTAGTAATAATTTGTAACATATAATATGTAATTTATATAATAATATATAATTGATAAAAAAATAATTACTTTATAAAAGCAATTAGTGTCATCATTAAATAAATGCGGAGGTTTTTCCACTGATGGATCTGTATGAAGGCTTTTTTTTTTTTGCCGACTGAGCTGCCTTACTCATTAGTACCATTTTAGGGCACACATACCTTGATAACTTTTCATTCAACTTTTTGGAGAGGCAAAGTGACAAAAAGAAGCAATTCTGGTGTTTGTATTTGTTTTTTCTTAATATTTTTCCATATTTTTAGGATAAATAATGTTACATTTTGAAAGACCAAACTTTTACGGACTTTGCCGATACCGATATAACTTTTTTTTTTTATTTTCTGGTTAGAAGCTTTTAAATTTTTCTGAATTTCTAACAGTTTATTTCAGTTTTTTCTTTAGATTATTTTCAGTCCACACTAAAAAACTTTAAGTAAAAGTTTATGTGACTGCAGACTTCAGAATCCTGACAGTGCGCGGTGTGCTCACTGTTAGCATTCACTAGTATTGCTGGCGCAAGCAAGCAGTCACATGAATGCAAGTATGTGATTTCCATGCACATAGTCACAGGTCAACTAGTCTTACCTGGCTTCTCCCAATAGAAGTGAATTGAGAAAAGCCGAATTCGTCTAGTCGGTACATGTGATTGCTCGCTCAATGCCGGTGAATCCTGTCTGTGTGCACACTGCACACTGTCAGGATTCAGAAGTCTGCAGTTACATAGAGTAATTGAAGGGGTTAAGAAGTTTTTTTAAGAAGACAGATACCTTCTTTTTTACACAAAGGGGGCTGGCTTAGCATTTAAATGAGTCAGTCATCCAGCCCCCTTCACACACAAGCTCGAACTGACCAACAGGAGAAAAGGAGAATCCTCTATCCGGTAGGCCGCTGTGCTAATGAGTAGTGCTATTGTACTTGATTCACAATTTGCAGAAAAGGGTATAATGTAATAATTTATTAAAACATGCTAGCCAAATTAATATTACACAGAAGCAAAAGTAAATTTGTGCATGTAGCTGAACGGTGGGCCCTAAAAATCAATGTTACTGGTGGACCTTTGCCAGTCCAGTCGGACACTGTTCACACAGCACTGGTCAGATGACAATACAGGAAACTTTCAAAGCCAAAAGTGAAGCTGAATAACCATGGACTGAAGCGAATCTCTTGAGATCAGGGCTTAAAAAAATAAAGGGAACACTAAAATCCCACATCCTAGATATCACTGAATGAAATATTCCAGTTGTAAATCTTTATTCATTACGTAGTGGAATGTGTTGAGAACAATAAAACCTAAAAATGATCAACGTAAATCACAACTAATATCCCACGGAGGTCTGGAGTTTGAATGATGCTCAAAATCAAAGTGGAAAATGGCTGATCCAACTTCAGTGGAAATGCCTCAAGCCCTTAAAATGATGCTCAGTAGTGTGTGTGGCCTCCACGTGCCTGTATGACTTCCCTATAATGCCTGGGCATGCTCCTGATGAGGCAGCGGATGGTCTCCTGAGGGATCTCCTCCCAGACCTGGACTAAGGTATCCGCCAACTCCAGTCTGTGGTGCAACATGATGTTGGTGGATGGTGTGAGACATGATGTCCCAGATGTGTTCAATCAGATTCAGGTCTGGGGAACGGGCGGGCCAGTCCATAGCTTCAATGCCTTCATCTTGCAGGAACTGCTGACACACTCCAGCCACATGAGGTCTGGCATTGTCCTGCATTAGGAGGAACCCAGGGCCACCGCACCAGCATATGGTCTCACAAGGGGTCTGAAGATCTCATCTCGGTACCTAATGGCAGTCAGGCTACCTCTGGCGAGCACATGGAGGGCTGTGCGGCCCTCCAAAGAAATGCCACCCCACACCATTACTGACCCACTGCCAAACTGGTCATGCTGAAGGATGTTGCAGGCAGCAGATCGCTCTCCATGGCGTCTCCAGACTCTGTCACATCTGTCACATGTGCTCAGTGTGAACCTGCTTTCATCTGTGAAGAGCAAAGGGCGCTAGTGGCGAATTTGCCAATCCTGGTGTTCTGTGGTAAATGCCAAGGGTCCTGCATGGTGTCAGCACAACACCCATCTGTGGACGTTGGGCACTCAGACCATCCTCATGGAGTCGGTTTCTAACCGTTTGTACAGACACATGCACATTTGTGGCCTGCTGGAGGTCATTTTGCAGGGCTCTGGCAGTGCTCCTCCTGTTCCTACTTGCACAAAGGCTGAGTAGTGGTCCTGCTGCTGGGTTGTTGCCTTCCTATGGCTCCTTCCACGTCTCCTGGTGTACTGGCCTGTCTCCTGGTAGCGCCTTCAACCCCTGGACACTACGCTGACAGACACAGCAAACCTTCTTGTCACAGCTCACATTGATGTGCCATCCTGGATGAGCTGCACTACCTGAGCCACTCGTGTGGATTGTAGAGTCCGTCTCATGCTACCACGAGTGTGAAAGCACAACCAACATTCAAAAGTGACCAAAACATCAGCCAGAAAGCATTGGTACTGAGATGTGGTCTGTGGTCCCCACCTGCAGAACCACTCCTTTATTGAGGGTGTCTTGATAATTGCCATTAATTTCCATCTGTTGTCTATTCCATTTGCACAACAGCATGTGAAATTGATTGTCAATCAGTGTTGCTTCCTAAGTGGACAGTTTGATTTCACAGAAGTTTGATTTACTTGGAGTTAGATTCTGTAGTTTAAGTTTTCCCTTTATTTTTTTGAGCAGTGTATATTAGTTAGTTGCTTATATTCCTATTTTAAACACATGTAAAGATATTTTTTTCCAGCTGAACAACCCCTTTAATTTGTGATTGACAACCTTTGAGCGATCCAGTGGGCCTCTGCTTAGTGCAGACTCCTTCATTCCAGTGGTGGCCATAACGGATGTCACCCAAATTTCACAGAAAACTGACATGACTACTAAATATTATCTGTAACAATTTTTTAAAAGTAAAATGAAAGATTTCTCAAATGCAGTAGGAGACGCGTGGGTTGTGGAGGAGGAAATCAGCGCTCCGTGGAGCATGACTCTGGGGATCTGATGAGTCTTATATACAGCGGTGGACGTGCGTCTGTATTTATTGGAGGGGGATTGTATCTCGGGCTCTCGCCCTGCGCTCTTCTTACTGATTCACCCTGAAGGAATAAACAACTGATACAAGCAGCGGCACGCTCGCCGGTCATTTCCAGGAAAACGCATTGCCCGGTGGTTAAACTCTTGTGAAGCCGCCATGAGTCACACTTTATTGGCACAGATCTGATCGCTCCTGCACCTGCCTTTTCATTTCTCAGTAGTAGCTTCAATATATTCGCCCTTTTGACAGGTCTCTTGTCGGGTCATACAGTACTCGAGGGTCCTCTAGTGAGCAACGAGCAACTGTGAAAGACGTCAAGAGACTTGGGTCTATCGGTTTTGTAGGAGGGGAAAAATGCAAAATCCTGGATCATTGTAGCAAGGCAGGAAAGTCCAGATGATGACTTATGCTGCTGGCAGAAGATTTTAAAAGTTCGAGGCAAGCAGAGATCTTGACAATTGTGACGACTGAAAATGCAAAGTGCACTGGAAAGTTAGAGAACTTTTTATTATACAGTGATAAAACTTATTAATAGAGATGAGAGAATCGATTCATTAGGAATTTCCCAAAAAATTCAAATTGGCCAGAATCAGAATTTTTCAAAATTCCATTCCAGATGTTGTGCAGTTTGCTGAATTCTATTAAGGGATATGAAAGGGATACAGTAATATAATGGAATCAATGGTGCTATATAAATAAATAATAATATTTTATTAAAAAAGTAACATCATCTTCCTCATCTGTTCTGCTGCCCCGTCTATCGCTGCAGCTCCGATCCTCCATGCCAGTCTTCTTTTCTTCCGTTTCTCCAATGGGGCCAATATGACGCTTGTGATTGGCCTCCGGCGGTCGTATGGGGGGTTACATATGGAATAAAGGGAAGGGTCATGGAAGAAAAGAAGATCGACACTGAGAACCAGGGTTGCGGCAAAACAGGGGGTGAAGGGGAAGTATAAAGGAAGTATAAATTGTTTTCTTATTTTTTAACCCTCACAGGGTATCCTGCTGCTGAGACCCCCAATGATCTGTCTGCAGAGGTTTTATTGCCCTGCAGTGCCACCACTGGAGAAATTATGTATTACACAATTCTTTTTCAAATGAAAGGACCGTGGGTAGAAGGCATGAACCGGCCATGTCCTCCAAAGACACCTGCTGTGTGTGGGGACCACAGCGACTTTCACTTATTAATGAAGTTTCCCCTTTTTTTCATGGTTTACTCTGTGATCTGGTAAATATCGGGGTCTTCCTGCACATTATTTGGGGTCCCTTTTCCATCACAGAACTTTGTGCAGCCAACGAGTTAATGCCATAACCCCCGTGTCACCTGCAGGTGCTGGTTTTATGGCAATAGCCTCCTATGGGTGTTACAAATTTTGTAATAAAAGCCTCAGTGCTGGCATTGGGAATCGTAGTCGTCCACGTTCCATGTTCTGTTGGCAGAGGATTCGTGACACTGTAATAGTAGACTTTGTTATTCAATGTTCCATAACACTACGGGTTCCAACCATCCGGTGCATGAGATTAAGTTCAGTCAGATTTGGAAAAAATTAAAAATTTACAACATAAAATGTGGAAAATGCTGTGACTCATGTCAAATAAATATTCAGGGTCCGTGCCGAGGGCAGCACCACGTGCTAGGAACCAGTATGAGTCCCAGAGGGGGTGTCCTATGGTGAATGGTATACTCAGGGTTCGTGCCGAGGGCAGCACATGTGCTAGGAACCAGCATGAGCCCCAGAGGGGGTGTTCTATGGCGAATGGCATACACATACACATTTGTAGCTTGCTGGAGGTCATTTTGCAGGGCTCTGGCAGTGCTCCTCCTGTTCCTCCTTGCATAAAGGCTGAGGTAGCGGTCCTGCTGCTGGGTTGTTTCCCTCCTACAGCCCCCTCCACATCTCCTGGTGTACTGGCCTGTCTCCTGATAGCGCCTTCAGCCTCTGGACACTACGCTGACAGACACAGAAAACCTTCTTGCCACAACTCACATTGATGTGCCATCCTGGATGAGCTGCACTACCTGGCCACTTGTGTGGGTTGTAGAGTCCATCTCATGCTACCACGAGTGTGAAAGCACAACCAACATTCAAAAGTGACCAAAACATCAGCCAGAAAGCATTGGTACTGAGATGTGGTCTGTGGTCCCCACCTGCAGAACCACTCCTTTATTGAGAGTGTCTTGATAATTGCCAATAATTTCCATCTGTTGTCTATTCCATTTGCACAACAGCATGTGAAATCGATTGTCAGTCAGTGTTGCTTCCTAAGTGGACAGTTTGATTTCACAGAAGTTTGATTTACTTGGAGTTATATTCTGTTGTTTAAGTGTTCCCTTTATTTTTTGAGCAGTGTATATAAGTTGGTAGAAGAAAGGAGCAGTAGAATGTAAGGGCGGACTCACGCAGGACTTGGGTACACAAGGCTGGGGGGGCAATCATCAGTTTTGAGAGCCACATTATACCGCTCCATTACATTCCTCTATGGTTTGTAGCCCGGCCTAGATGTGAGATTGTGCCTGCAGGTGACCCCGAGTCCAGGAGGTGCTCTGGAGTCATGGATCTGATTCTCTTTGACATTTGATGATTTTTTATAGTTGATATCTGTAACATTATCTTTTATGATGCGTCTCGGGTGTCTCGGCTCTGGATTATACTATTGCTCTGAGCCACCTTTATAGACGATCTGTGAGGACGTTTCCGCTCCTGAACACACAAGAGCTTCAGTTATGGTCACTCTGATGCCCCTGATCAGTCAACATGTGCAACCCAGATGATGATTCCCAGAGCTGCATCTCCTGCCAAGAAGGACAGACACAATGTAGCAATGCAGTGGTGAGTGAGTCCAAGATGTCTCCTCTACCGCGTTACATCATACAGCTTATATAAAGAATTAATGGATATTAAAAAATCACTGTGTACACACATTACGTTACTGATTCCACACTGATCCTTAGTTATATCCTGTATTATACTCCAGAGCTGCACTCACTATTCTGCTGGTGCAGTCACTGTGTACATGGAGCACCCCGTCAGGACTGTGGGGTACTCGGTACCGGTTCCGGTGTTCGCAAAGGGGGATGTCACGGTGGCTGACCGGTCCGTGGCTTGGGACGTCCGTATAAAAAGGAAAG
The DNA here is from genome assembly GCF_051348905.1 of Ranitomeya variabilis. Taxonomy (NCBI): domain Eukaryota; kingdom Metazoa; phylum Chordata; class Amphibia; order Anura; family Dendrobatidae; genus Ranitomeya; species Ranitomeya variabilis. Next base: position 23,339,063 of record NC_135239.1, read on the forward strand.
GTCTTTAAAGGGGAAAAGTCTATGTTCGTGACGACACCTGTGGTGTTCGGTCAGGGTGACCGACGCTGCTTTAAGGGGTCCGCTGGGGTGATGTTATGGCAGCTAGATGGTATACCTTCCCACAGGTGAAGTGTATCCCCAGGGCTTCCCAGTATGTAGATGGTGAGTGGCGCAGAGAAGAACGAGGACACAAGGTTGCAGTTTCTTTACCTTTACTGAAGACTTCAGCATCCACAGTCCAGAGCACCAGACCACAGGGCAGGCAGAGTCCGGCCGGTTTGGAGGCAAGTCCAGAGTCCCCTTGTCCAGGTGGAGAATAAAAGCCTTTCCTCTAGCGCCGTGGTAGTGTAGTCCCTTACTGCTAAGCTTCTCATAAGGTCCTTACAGATGTTATCTCACTCTGTCCCCCGGATTGGATAGGACATACCCGTATGACTGGTGACTTGAGGCGGTTTATAGGGACTCTAGCACGCCCCGGCCTCTAAGGTTATCACCGTGCCTCCTGGGTGTTAGGTCGGACAGGTAACGTAGAGTTCAGCTGTCCTGCCGGTCTCTGATGTAAGTCATAGAGGTCCTTACAACCTCGGTGTTCCGGCTACCGGTCTCTGCGCCTCAGAAGGAGGCAGACTGCTCGGGGCTGGTCCCCTTCTGATATCCTCTCCTGTGCTTCCTCTCTTGCATGCTCGCTGCAAACAATTCGGCCTTCAAATGTCTCTTTCTGGGAGGTGCAGCTCCTGTGGGCATGCACAGCTCCGTGGACCCTCTCCTCTGTCCTCTGACAGGAATTCACTCCTGCCAGGAACAGCTTCCCCGAAGGACTGACTGACATTCCCTACAGACTACCAGTTATATATATATATATGGGGAGTCACCTAATAAATAGGATCAGAAGCTCCCCCTGATGGCCTGGAGTATGAAATGTGTTGCATGTTTGTGATACCTGGATGCCGTTATACTTCCTTGCCTCCAAATGTAGCATCACTCTCCCTGGGAGGAAAGCGACTCTACTGCGACGACCAGGACCCTGGGGCGCCGCATACACACATTACTGATCCCACACTAATCCTGAGTTACATCCTGTATTATGCTCCAGAGCTGCACTCACTATTCTGCTGGTGCAGTCACTGTGTACATACATTACATTACTGATCCTGAGTTACATCCTGTATTACACTCCAGAGCTGCACTCACTATTCTGCTGGTGCAGTCACTGTGTACATACATTACATTACTGATCCTGAGTTACAGCCTGTATTATACTCTCACTATTCTGCTGGTGCAGTCACGGTGTACATACATTACATTACTGATCCTGAGTTACATCCTGTATTAAACTCCAGAGCTGCACTCACTATTCTGCTGGTGCAGTCACTGTATACATACATTACATTACTGATCTTGAGTTACATCCTGTATTATACCCCAGAGCTGCACTCACTATTCTGCTGGTGCAGTCACTGTGTACATACATTACATTACTGATCCTGAGTTACATCCTGTATTAAACTCCAGAGCTGCACTCACTATTCTGCTGGTGCAGTCACTGTGTATGGATCGCCCCCAGGTGCAGGGCAGTGGGGTACTCGGTACCGGGTCCCTTCTGTCTCGGTTCTGGGGATGTCATGGTGGTCCGACCCGGTCCGTGGCCCTGCTAAGGGGTGCCCAATAAGGGTGATAGTTTGTCAAGTGTTCGTGACACCACCTGTGGTATTCGGTCAGGATAACCGACGCTGCTGAGGGGTGCACTGGGGTGATGTTATGGCAGCTAGATGGTATACCTTCCCACAGGTGAAGTATGTCCCCAGGGCTTCCCAGTAAGGTAGATGGTGATGGCGTAGGTCGCAGTAAATAACGAGGACACAGGGTTGCAGTCTCTTTACCTCTTTACTGAAGGCTTCGGCATCCGCAATCCAGAGCACTGCTAACAGGGCTGTCCGAGACCGGCCGGTCCGAAGGCACATCCAGAGTTCCCTTTGCAGGTGGAAATCAGTAGCCTTCCTGCTTGCGCCTGGGTGTTGTAGTACTTCCCTGCTGAGCACCACGGGATAGTCCTCACAACTGTCGTGTATGTTTCTGATATTCTCTCTCTCTCCGTCTCCCAGATGATATGGATAGGACGACCCGTATGACGGGGTAGGCCTGGAGCTATTTTATAGGGACCCTACAGACGCCCCTCTCCCACAATTTGCCTCCGTTGTCTTCATTAGGTTAAAGGTTGGGCAGCCAACTTGGAATTAACTGTCCGCCGTAGTTTGAAGTAATGCGTAGAGCCAATTACTCCCTCGGTGTTCCGGCCACCGGCTACGCGCCTCAGAAGGATGTTGCCGATCTTGGGGCAGGTCTCCTCCCAGTATTATCTCCTTGTGCTGTGATCTCGTTTCTCACTTCTCCACAATATACTCCGCTTCTTGTCCTTTCTTAGGATGCTGCCGCAATGAAGTGCAGGAGCGGCTCCGTAACGTTCTATCTCTCGCTCTGTCTCTGTCAGGATCCCACCCCTGACAGGGACCTCTGTCTGCAGCTCAGATGTTCCTCCTTCTCTCCCTGTCTGCCTGACAGGTCTTTCCTGGGTCTCACCCAGACAGATTTCCCCGACTAACTTCCTATCCAACCCCCAGTTTTACCCGAGTGTGAGGAGTGGCCTAATACATAGAACCCTTTGCTCCCCCTGGTGGTTGGAGGGTGAAGTGTAGTGTGTGACTGTGATACCTGGTCAGGTGAACTCCTTTAGTGCCATCAGAGGTAACATCACTCCCCCTGGTGGAAGAGCGACAATACTGCAACGACCAGGACTCTGGGGCGCTGCATGTACATTCATTAGATTACTGATCCTGAGTTATATCCTGTATTATACTCCAGAGCTGCACTCACTATTCTGCTGGTGCAGTCACTGTGTACATACATTACTGATCCTGAGTTACATCCTGTATTATACCCCAGAGCTGCACTCACTATTCTTCTGGTGCAGTCACTGTGTACATACATTACATTACTGATCCTGAGTTACATCCTGTATTATACTCCAGAGCTGCACTCACTATTCTTCTGGTGCAGTCACTGTGTACATACATTACATTACTGATCCTGAGTTACATCCTGTATTATACTCCAGAGCTGCACTCACTATTCTGCTGGTGCAGTCACTGTGTACATACAGTACATTACATTACTGATCCTGAGTTACATCCTGTATTATACTCCAGAGCTGCACTCACTATTCTTCTGGTGCAGTCACTGTGCACATACATTACATTACTGATCCTGAGTTACATCCTGTATTATACTCCAGAGCTGCACTCACTATTCTGCTGGTGCAGTCACTGTGTACATACATTACATTACTGATCCTGAGTTACATCCTGTATTATACTCCAGAGCTGCACTCACTATTCTGCTGGTGCAGTCACTGTGTACATACATTACATTACTGATCCTGAGTTACATCCTGTATTATACTCCAGAGCTGCACTCACTATTCTGCTGGTGCAGTCACTGTGTACATACATTACATTACTGATCCTGAGTTACATCCTGTATTATACTCCTCATCTACTGTATCCTTACCCATCCCTTATAGATTGTGAGCCTTCGCGGGCAGGGTCCTCTCTCCTACTGTACCAGTTATGACTTGTATTGTTTAAGATTATTGTACTTGTTTTTATTATGTATACCCCTCCTCACATGTAAAGCGGCATGGAATAAATGGCGCTATAATAATAAATAATAATAATAATACTCCAGAGCTGGTACAGTAAGTACCAGGAATAAAAATGACATTTCCAAGGCTATATTAGAAGTCAGCACAGTGAGATTTGTGCAGACGCTGAGCTAGCAGGGAATGCTGGGAGATTCCATCTGAAGCCTTTTATTGAAAATGCTCTCAAATTAAACCTGGTGATAACAGAGAGCGATGGAGGCTCAGTCTGAACCTTAAGGGGAAAGCTGCAAATTGAAAATTAGTGTTCTAATTGATACAACCTCATTAATATGATTTATCACAATAAGTATTTACAGCTGTAAATCACCATCCTGACTGATGGTTCTCAGTGTCCGCGGACTTATGAGCCAGCGCGTTTCCTTCTAGCTGAATCGCGTCCTCCAGTGACATCCATATAAATAATGCTCATGTCTATAAAGCGATGCCGGAGCCCCCCGCTCCCCCGCTCCGTGCTCTTGTTATGAAAAGTCAACATCTTTGCGCCAGATGTTCCATAGCACGAGTCCTGTCAATCATCCTCATCTGCATGGAGGCCGCGGCTGGGACCCGGGCCGCTCTCTGCACAAAGTCCTAAGCTGCAATAATAGCGGAGATTTCAGAGTTTTACTCTGCTGCAGCCTCCTTCCCGCTGCTTTATCTGCAGATATTCTGTGTTTTCATAACTCTGGTCAAAATGATGACAGGGATTATAATGATTACAGAGAAATTTACCCTAAAATTATGAAAAATCTCACAAAATGCAAATCTTCTGTCAAACTCCGGCGGCCTTCTAGTAAAGCTGGATGGAAACCAATATGGTTGTGATGATAGTGACTCCAAAAGCAGAATAGTGAGTGCAGCTCTGGAGTATAATACATGATGTAACTCAGGATCAGTAATGTAATGTATGTACACAGTGACTGCACCAGCAGAATAGTGAGTGCAGCTCTGGAGTATAATACATGATGTAACTCAGGATCAGTAATGTAATGTATGTACACAGTGACTGCAGAATAGTGAGTGCAGCTCTGGGGTTTAATACAGGATGTAACTCAGGATAAGTAATGTAATGTATGTACACAGTGACTGCACCAGCAGAATAGTGAGTGCAGCTCTGGAGTATAATACAGGAGGTAACTCAGGATCAGTAATGTAATGTATATACTGTTATGATCCGGTGACCTTGGAGCCGCATGAAACTTTCTCTGGAGTAGGTGGAAACTATACTGACCGCAGATCCTGAACTAACACCGCAACTAGAAGTAGCCGTGGGGTGTGTCTAACAAACCCTAGACACCTCGACACAGCCGGAGGACTAAATACCCCTATAGATGGAAATAGGAATACTACCTTGCCTCAGAGCAGAACCCCAAAGGATAGGCAGCCCCCACGAATATTGACTGTGAGTAGGAGAAGAAAAGACACACGCAGGCAGAAAACAAGATTTAGCAAAAGAGGCCACTCGAGCTAAATAGGAAAGGATAGGACAGAATACTAGGCGGTCAGTATTAAAACCCTTCAAAAAATATCCACAGCAGATAATACAAAAAATTCCACAATCTAACTAAAGACGTGGAATGAATATCTGCAACCCCAGAGAATCCAACAAGACTGAGAAAATACTGACACAATCTAAGCTGGACAAGAAAACACAAAAGAATAGCACTGAATCATGAAGCACACAGCATGTGTACCACAGAAACAAAACCAGACACTTATCTTTGCTGATTTGGCAGAAAGGCAGGAGGAACCAGGCAGAGGTCCAACACCTCCCAACAACAATTGACATCTGGCAAGGACTAATGGATCCTGCACACCTAAATACCCCAGTCAGAACTGCAATTAGCAGAAACACCTGACCAGGACTGCAACTCAGGGACAACTGCATTACCACCTACCACCACCGGAGGGAACCCAAAAGCAGAATTCACAACAGTACCCCCCCCCTTGAGGAGGGGTCACCGAACCCTCACCAGCGCCCCCAGGCCGATCAGGACGAGCCAGATGAAAGGCACGGACCAAATCAGCAGCATGGACATCAGAAGCAAAAACCCAAGAATTATCCTCCTGGCCATAACCCTTCCATTTGACAAGGTACTGAAGCCTCCGCCTCGAAAAACGAGAATCCAAAATCTTCTCAACCACATACTCCAACTCCCCATCAACCAACACAGGGGCCGGAGGATCAACAGAGGGAACAACGGGCACCACATAATTCCGCAATAAAGATCTATGGAAGACATTATGGATAGCAAAAGAGGCCGGAAGCGCCAATCGAAAAGAAATAATCCCAGAAATCCTATAAGGACCAATAAACCGAGGCTTAAACTTAGGGGAAGAAACCTTCATAGGAACATGACGGGAAGACAACCAAACCAGATCCCCAACCCGAAGCCGGGAACCAACACACCGACGACGGTTAGCAAAACGTTGAGCCTCCTCCTGAGACAACACCAAATTGTCCACCACATGAGCCCAAATCTGCTGCAACCTGTCAACCACAGAATCCACACCAGGACAGTCAGAAGGCTCAACCTGTCCCGAAGAAAAACGAGGATGAAAACCAAAATTACAAAAGAAAGGCGAAACCAAAGTAGCTGAACTAGCCCGATTATTAAGGGCAAACTCGGCCAATGGTAAAAAGGCCACCCAATCATCCTGATCAGCAGACACAAAGCATCTCAAATAGGTCTCCAAGGTCTGATTAGTTCGCTCGGTTTGGCCATTTGTCTGAGGATGAAATGCAGAAGAAAAAGACAAATCAATGCCCAGCCTAGCACAAAAGGCCCGCCAAAACCTAGAAACAAACTGGGAACCTCTGTCGGACACAATATTCTCCGGAATACCATGCAAACGAACCACATGCTGAAAAAACAACGGAACCAAATCTGAAGAGGAAGGCAATTTAGGCAAAGGCACCAAATGAACCATCTTAGAAAACCGGTCACAAACAACCCAGATAACCGACATCCTCTGGAAAACCGGAAGATCAGAAATAAAATCCATAGAAATATGCATCCAGGGCCTCTCAGGGACCGGCAATGGCAAAAGTAACCCACTAGCACGGGAACAACAAGGCTTGGCCCGCGCACAAGTCCCACAGGGCTGCACAAAAGAATGCACATCACGTGACAAGGAAGGCCACCAAAAGGACCTACCAACCAAATCTCTGGTACCAAAAATACCAGGATGACCAGCCAACACGGAACAGTGAACCTCAGAAATCACTCTACTAGTCCATCTGTCAGGAACAAACAATTTCCCCACAGGACAGCGGTCAGGTCTGTCAGCCTGAAATTCCTGAAGAACCCGCCGTAAATCAGGGGAAATGGCAGAAAGGACCACCCCTTCTTTCAGAATGCCGACCGGTTCAAGGACCTCAGGAGAATCAGGCAAAAAACTCCTAGAAAGGGCATCAGCCTTAATATTCTTAGAACCCGGAAGATACGAAACCACGAAATCAAAACGGGAAAAATACAAGGACCATCGAGCCTGTCTAGGACTCAGCCGTTTGGCAGACTCGAGGTAAATCAGATTCTTATGATCGGTCAAGACCACAATACGGTGCTTGGCTCCCTCCAGCCAATGTCGCCACTCCTCAAACGCCCACTTCATAGCCAACAACTCCCGATTGCCGACATCATAATTGCGTTCAGCAGGCGAAAACTTTCGGGAGAAGAAGGCACACGGTTTCATCAAGGAACCAACAGAATCGCTCTGAGACAAAACGGCCCCTGCCCCAATCTCAGAGGCGTCAATCTCAACCTGAAACGGAAGGGAAACATCCGGTTGGCGCAACACCGGAGCAGAAGTAAATCGGCGTTTAAGCTCCTGAAAGGCAGAGACAGCCGCAGAGGACCAATTCGCCACATCAGCGCCTTTCTTCGTCAAATCGGTCAAGGGTTTAACCATGCTGGAGAAATTAGCAATGAAACGGCGATAAAAATTTGCAAAACCCAAAAATTTCTGAAGGCTCTTCACGGATGTGGGCTGAATCCAATCATGAATGGCCTGAACCTTAACCGGATCCATCTCCATAGATGAGGGAGAAAAAATGAAGCCCAAAAAAGAAACCTTCTGCACCCCAAAGAGGCACTTAGACCCCTTCACAAACAAAGCATTGTCACGAAGGATCTGAAATACCATCCTGACCTGTTCCACATGAGACTCCCAATCATCGGAAAAAATCAAAATATCGTCCAAATATACAATCAAGAATTTATCAATATAAGTCCGTAAGATATCATGCATGAAGGATTGAAAAACCGATGGAGCATTAGTGAGCCCGAATGGCATCACAAGGTATTCAAAATGGCCTTCGGGCGTATTAAACGCAGTTTTCCATTCATCACCCTGCTTAATACGAACCAAATTATATGCCCCCCGAAGGTCAATCTTCGTAAACCAACTAGCCCCCTTAATCCTAGCAAACAAATCGGAAAGCAAAGGTAAAGGGTATTGAAACTTGACCGTGATCTTATTCAAGAGGCGATAATCAATACAAGGTCTCAAGGAGCCATCCTTCTTAGCAACAAAAAAAAATCCCGCTCCCAACGGTGAAGAAGATGGCCGAATATGCCCTTTCTCCAAAGACTGCTTAACATAAGTCTGCATGGCGGTATGTTCAGGCACAGACAGGTTGAAAAATCGGCCCTTAGGAAACTTACAGCCTGGAATCAAGTCAATAGCACAATCACAGTCCCTATGCGGTGGAAGGGAACTGGACTTGGGCTCATCGAATACATCCTGAAAATCAGACAAAAACTCTGGAATTTCAGAAGAGGAAGAAGAGGAGATTGACATCAAAGGAACATCATTATGACCCCCTGACAACCCCAACTAGTCACAGACATAGACTTCCAATCCAACACAGGATTATGTACCTGCAACCACGGAAAACCCAGCATGATAACATCATGCAAATTATGCAACACCAGAAATCGACAATCTTCCTGATGGGCTGGTGCCATGTGCATGGTCACCTGTGTCCAAAACTGAGGCTTATTTTTAGCCAAAGGTGTAGCATCAATCCCCCTTAAAGGAATAGGGTTCTGCAAAGGCTGCAAGGGAAAACCACAATGCCTGGCAAACTCAAAATCCATTAAGTTCAAGGCGGCGCCTGAATCCACAAACGCCATGACAGAAAATGATGACAATGAGCAGATCAAGGACACCGATAACAGAAATTTAGGTTGTACAGTACTGATGGTAAATGAACTAGCGATACTTTTTGTCCACTTAGGGCAGACTGAAATGACATGAGAAGCGTCGCCACAATAATAACACAACCTATTCTGACGTCTGAATCCTTGTCGTTCCGTTCTAGACAAAATCCTATCACACTGCATTGGCTCAGGAATTGGCTCTGAGGACGACGCCACAGCGTGCACAGTTGTACGCTCCCGCAAGCGCCGATCAATCTGAATGGCCAGAGACATAGAATCACTCAGACCGGAAGGCGTGGGAAACCCCACCATAACATCTTTAACGGATTCAGAAAGACCCTTTCTGAAAATTGCCGCCAAAGCATCATCATTCCATTTAGTCAACACAGACCATTTTCTAAATTTCTGACAATACAATTCTGCCGCCTCTTGACCCTGAGACAGGGCCAACAAGGTCTTCGGTTCATCATATAATAATCCTAAAGCCTGAAAAAAGGAGTCTACATTAAGCAAAGCAGGATTCCCAGATTCCAGGGAAAATACCCAATCCTGTGGATCACCACGCAGCAGGGAGATGACGATTTTAACCTGCTGAATAGAATCCCCAGAGGATCGAGGTCTCAAAGCAAAAAACAGTTTACAGTTGTTTTTAAAACTCAAAAATTTGGACCTGTCACCAAAAAACAAATCAGGAGTAGGAATCTTCGGTTCTAAAACAGGAGTCTGAACAATATAATCAGAAATTCCCTGTACCCTAGCAGCAAGCTGGTCTACACGAGAAGCTAATTCCTGAACAGCCATGCTAGCACAAGACTCCTCAGCCACCCATAGGTAAAGAGGGAAGAAAAGACAAAACAGACTACAGAAAAAAAAATGGCTCAACACCTTTCTTCCCTTCTTCTGAGATGCATTTAGCTCATTATTGGCCAGTTGTACTGTTATGATCCGGTGACCTTGGAGCCGCATGAAACTTTCTCTGGAGTAGGTGGAAACTATACTGACCGCAGATCCTGAACTAACACCGCAACTAGAAGTAGCCGTGGGGTGTGCCTAACAAACCCTAGACACCTCGACACAGCCGGAGGACTAAATACCCCTATAGATGGAAATAGGAATACTACCTTGCCTCAGAGCAGAACACCAAAGGATAGGCAGCCCCCACGAATATTGACTGTGAGTAGGAGAAGAAAAGACACACGCAGGCAGAAAACAAGATTTAGCAAAAGAGGCCACTCGAGCTAAATAGGAAAGGATAGGACAGAATACTAGGCTGTCAGTATTAAAACCCTTCAAAAAATATCCACAGCAGATAATACAAAAAATTCCACAATCTAACTAAAGACGTGGAATGAATATCTGCAACCCCAGAGAATCCAACAAGACTGAGAAAATACTGACACAATCTAAGCTGAACAAGAAAACACAAAAGAATAGCACTGAATCATGAAGCACACAGCATGTGTGCCACAGAAACAAAACCAGACACTTATCTTTGCTGATTTGGCAGAAAGGCAGGAGGAACCAGGCAGAGGTCCAACACCTCCCAACAACAATTGACAACTGGCAAGGACTAATGAATCCTGCACACCTAAATACCCCAGTCAGAACTGCAATCAGCAGAAACACCTGACCAGGACTGAAACCCAGGGACAACTGCATTACCACCTACCACCACCGGAGGGAACCCAAAAGCAGAATTCACAACAATATACACAGTGACTGCACCAGCAGAATAGTGAGTGCAGCTCTGGGGTATAATACAGGAGGTAACTCAGGATCAGTAATGTAATGTATGTACATAGTGACTGCACCAGCAGAATAGTGAGTGCAGCTCTGGAGTATAATACAGGATGTAACTTAGGATCAGTAATGTAATGTATGTACACAGTGATTGCACCAGCAGAATAGTGAGTGCAGCTCTGGAGTATAATACAGGATGTAACTCAGGATCAGTAATGTAATGTATGTACATAGTGACTGCACCAGCAGAATAGTGAGTGCAGCTCTGGGGTATAATACAGGATGTAACTCAGGATAAGTTATGTAATGTACGCACACATGCTTCAGGTGAGTGAGTCCAGCACCATTTGTCCACCCTAATTTCTTAACAAGTCAAATAGCAGAGAACTTCCAGACAATAGGGAAACAGGGGGCAACACCATAAATTAGACCAGGTACCAAAATATGAGAAAGAAAAGGTAGCACTCGGCGTCCATTCAGAATACTTAGTTATTCAACAAAAATTAAAACATTGTTGAAGGAATAAATGAAACACGCTATGGACAACGGCTGTTTCGCGCCTCGCTGCGCTTTAGCAGGTCCTTCAATTTGAAGGGTACAGTGAGGTGCGAAACCTGCAGTAAAGAGTTGGTTTCAGTCCAAGCTGCATACATTGATATCTAAGCAGCTCATCTGTTTCCTTGGGCATCGATGTATGGACCATTGTCACTCATTCAGTCCCTGAGATGGCATCTCACATTGTCCTACATCCTACAATGAGTTCTGGATACTTTTGTTGCTACAGTTCCCAATTCTCCTGCAGGCACTTTCAAAATAAATATTAATTGTGTTTTTATGGCCATGAGGTTTTATGATGAAAACTAAGTCTGCAGCACATCGCAACGGCTGCAGACCGGGCTCTTGGCGGCACGAAGACTTTATTTTGCGCACGCTGCGCCAGTGGGTTGTGCAATACTGGATGCTTAATCCCAGAAGCTCCGAGCAACTGGTATCTGGCGAGTTGATGGTTCTATAATGTCAGTGTGGAGAAGGTGTGATATACAATAGTTTAGTATCAGGAGTAGGATGACTCTGGAGTTATAGTTATAGTTATAGTTGCAGAGATGTGTCACTCCTCTTCTGAGCTAAAGTGGGAAGGAATTAATTTATTTCACAAGCTGCATATTGCAAATACCTTACTAGGAGCAACATTCGTGTTTTATACTCCTGTTACATCCAAAGCTGCACTCAACCTTCCACTGGTTTTCTGATAACTTTAAACTTCATCCTGTCACCTCCTGCTGGATCAGTGTCTGCGCTGAGCACGTGGAGCATTGTTGTCCTTGCAGAGATCTGTCACTCCTTTTCTTTTTTTTAAAACATAGTCCACAAGGCTATTTGTTTTTGTGCGGCCTCCATAAGAGATAGGTATTATTACAGTGTATTATACAAGTGATCAAGTGATTGCAAGTCTCCTAGGAGACCAATTAAAAATGTAGAAAAAAAAGAAAAATATATATTTTTTTAAATATATAAAAGTTCATATCAACCCCTTTTTTCCCAAAGTCTAATAAATTATGAAAAATTGACCTATATGGTATCTCGTGGCGCGTAACCATCCAAATTGATGATATATTTTAATATTTAGCCCCCTATGTCGAAATGGCAAAATCACGGTTTTCTGGTCACTTTCCAAAGAAATGGTATAAAAAGAGATCCGGAATTCGTATTGTAAAAATGTCAATGATAAAAACTACAGCTTATAATGAAAAAAAAAATCAGTAAACTGGAGAGCGCAGCTTCTTCCTGTGCAATTGCTCTTTTTATAGGTTTTGGGCACCAATTCAGGCTTTCAAGATCCAAATGGCCGAGTCGTCAGGGTCAGTGACATCGGCTTCAGCAGTGTCCAATCATCCATAAGACCTGCAGCAGTGATTGGATACAATGTATCTATGTGTAAACAAATGCAAATACATTTGTAAATATTTTACATTTCTGTTCTATTTACATTCAAAGTAATGTTAAAGTGAAATGTCTGGAGTTTATCTGCCCATTACTATCACACCTATGATCCTGCAGATCTGCTGGGAGTCGCTGTTATCTCAGATTCCAAAATGCACCGATAACGTGAAACCAGCATAAAAATAAAATCAGAAAAATCAGAAAAAGACTATTTAAGTCAAGCTACATTGCATAAATGTTTTAGAAATTAGGGCACTGAGGAATACGTTTAGTTACTGAAATTATTTGGATTCTTTACACCCTCAACAGTGTCTGGAATGACTTATGAAGAACTAAAGAAAATGCATCTTCACGCCAACACTGTGACACCCACAAAGGGCAAAAGGAATCTCACCAGGGTCTCATCTATGAACACGCAGGGAAAACTGGACAGAGATCAACATTGTCTCAGAAAACAAAGAAAGCACTAAAAGCATTAGACCAATAAATATCCATAAATAAAATACATAAATATCCATCCAGACTGTCCTGTATTCTAAAGAGGGTTGGTGCAAATAAAGGTTCATAGAGGTACCATGCCAAGTTCTACAACATTCTGAAAGCCTATGTGCTTTCAACAAATGTCTATGGTCGAGAAAGTAAAAGTATCAGCAATATATCTTTTATAATACTAATTTTTCATGATATTTGCTGTCAGTTTCTCCTTGCTTTTAATATTGTAATTAATAAAATTATTTTAAGTTTCTGATATTTTGGATTCTGTATATTCACTTTTTGAGTAGGCCTTTACTTTGATATTAGCAATTGAATTGATATGCAAATGAGGCTGGAAATGCCTTTTTTTATCCGAAACCTCTGTCACTCCAGCTCTGTTCCCCGCTCAGCACCACTTCTTTCTGCTTGAGCTTTGGCTCCTTTGTTGAAACTATCAGTCAAGCAGAAGGCGGCGGTGCTGGGAGTGGAATAGAGCTGGAGTGACAGAGGCTTCAGACCTACAAATAGCACTTTAGCCTTCATTTGCATGTTAATAAACGCTGATTTCTCAGTAATGAAGTAACAGAGCGGCCATGTACAGGTATTGCTGGACTTGTCTTTGAAAGATCTACATGCACATATCAATAGCTTGCAGTGTGAAATCCTGCTGGCAGATTCTCCCTAACTTACACCGTACATAGTGCAATTTTGCAGTGACAGCCCTTGGCAGACGTTTCACATATGGTCTATGCGCTATTTACTACCTTTCTTAATACAATCACGCCTACATACTTATGTAGATAAATGTGTAGTATTGCGTGATTTTCATTTTATAAAGCTGCTCTTTATTGGATATTCCACATATTTACCATGTACTTACCCGTGCTCCGAAAGAGCAATCACTGACTCTCCAAATAATTACATTCAGTAACTATAAATATAATAAAAACAATGTTATATCCATCCAACAGCGGCGCTCACTCCAGGATACGCTGCGCCAAGTGGTTGTTATCCCCATAAGTACAAACAGATGGAGCATGTGCCCCTATCCCAGATGAGCTGCAGCACAAAATGTAAATTCATTTACAAAACAAAAAAAAGATCAAATTGCTAACACTGAAATATTTACATAAAACGTTATAACTAGAAGCAGAAACTAACGGTCCAGCACTAATATAAAGTAAATCACAGCAAAAGTCCATAAATCCCAAACATATCACAGGACAAACACTCATATTTACTAATACCTGGTCACATTACTAAGGCACTGCAGGATGCTGAAGACCCCCAGACTAATATAAAGGATATGAAACAGCTCCAGCGTGGAATCAAATTCATGCCTATAGGAAGTAGCATTATACTAGCAATATTCTTGTACATAGCAGCAGTATTATAGCAGTTATATTCCTGTATATAAGAACAGTATTATAGTAGTTATATTCTTGTACATAGGGGGCAGTATTATAGTAGTTATATTCTTGTACATAGGGGCAGTATTATACTAGTTATATTCTTGTACATAGGAGCAGTATTATAGTAGTTATATTCTTGTACATAGGGGCAGTATTATAGTATATTCTTGTACATAGAGGGCAGTATTATAGTAGTTATGTTCTTGTACATAGGGGGCAGTATTATAGTAGTTATATTCTTGTACATAGGAGCAGTATTATAGTAGTTATAATCTTGTACATAGGGGCAGTATTATAGTAGTTATATTCTTGTACATAGAGGGCAGTATTATAGTAGTTATGTTCTTGTACATAGGGGGCAGTATTATAGTAGTTATATTCTTGTACATAGGAGCAGTATTATAGTAGTTATATTCTTGTACATAGGAGCAGTATTATAGTAGTTATATTCTTGTACATAGGAGCAGTATTATAGTAGTTATATTCTTGTACATAGGAGCAGTATTATAGTAGTTATATTCTTGTACATAGGAGCAGTATTCTAGTAGTTATATTCCTGTACATAGGGGGCAGTATTATAGTAGTTATATTCTTGTACATAGGGGCAGTATTATAGTAGTTATATTCTTGTACATAGGAGCAGTATTATAGTAGTTATATTCTTGTACATAGGGGCAGTATTATAGTAGTTATATTCTTGTACATAGGAGCAGTATTATAGTAGTTATATTCTTGTACATAGGAGTATTATAGTAGTTATATTCTTTTATATAGGAGCAGTATTATAGTAGTTATATTCTTGTACATAGGAGCAGTATTATACTAGCAATATTCTTGTACATAGCAGCAGTATTATAGCAGTTATATTCCTGTATATAAGAACAGTATTATAGTAGTTATATTCTTGTACATAGGGGGCAGTATTATAGTAGTTATATTCTTGTACATAGGGGCAGTATTATACTAGTTATATTCTTGTACATAGGAGCAGTATTATAGTAGTTATATTCTTGTACATAGGGGCAGTATTATAGTATATTCTTGTACATAGAGGGCAGTATTATAGTAGTTATGTTCTTGTACATAGGGGGCAGTATTATAGTAGTTATATTCTTGTACATAGGAGCAGTATTATAGTAGTTATAATCTTGTACATAGGGGCAGTATTATAGTAGTTATATTCTTGTACATAGAGGGCAGTATTATAGTAGTTATGTTCTTGTACATAGGGGGCAGTATTATAGTAGTTATATTCTTGTACATAGGAGCAGTATTATAGTAGTTATATTCTTGTACATAGGAGCAGTATTATAGTAGTTATATTCTTGTACATAGGAGCAGTATTATAGTAGTTATATTCTTGTACATAGGAGCAGTATTATAGTAGTTATATTCTTGTACATAGGAGCAGTATTATAGTAGTTATATTCCTGTACATAGTGGGCAGTATTATAGTAGTTATATTCTTGTACATAGGGGCAGTATTATAGTAGTTATATTCTTGTACATAGGAGCAGTATTATAGTAGTTATATTCTTGTACATAGGGGCAGTATTATAGTAGTTATATTCTTGTACATAGGAGCAGTATTATAGTAGTTATATTCTTGTACATAGGAGTATTATAGTAGTTATATTCTTTTATATAGGAGCAGTATTATAGTAGTTATATTCTTGTACATAGGGGCAGTATTATAGTAGTTATATTCTTGTACATATAGAGCAGTATTATAGTAGTTATATTCTTGTACATAGGGGCAGTATTATAGTAGTTATATTCTTGTACATAGGAGCAGTATTATAGTAGATATATTCTTGTACATAGGAGCAGTATTATAGTAGTTATATTCTTGTACATAGGGGCAGTATTATACTAATTATAGTCTTGTACATAGGGGGCAGTATTATAGTAGTTATATTCTTGTACATAGGGGCAGTATTATAGTAGTTATATTCTTGTACATATAGAGCAGTATTATAGTAGTTATATTCTTGTACATATAGAGCAGTATTATAGTAGTTATATTCTTGTACACAGGAGCAGTATTATAGTAGTTATATTCTTGTACATAGGAGCAGTATTATAGTAGTTATATTCTTGTACATAGGGGCAGTATTATACTAATTATAGTCTTGTACATAGGGGCAGTATTATAGTAGTTATATTCTTGTACATAGGAGCAGTATTATACTAATTATAGTCTTGTACATAGGGACAGTATTATAGTAGTTATATTCTTGTACATAGGAGCAGTATTATAGTAGTTATATTCTTGTACATAGGGGCAGTATTATAGTAGTTATATTCTTGTACATAGGAGCAGTATTATAGTAGTTATTTTCTTGTACATAGGGGCAGTATTATAGTAGTTATATTCTTGTGCATAGGAGCAGTATTATAGTAGTTATATTCTTGTACATAAGAGCAGCTACATTATTTTGCATAGGAAGCTATATTAATGTCTGATTTAATAATTTTATAAGAATGTTTTTTCTGCTGTCATCCTGTCACCGCTGGCATTTTTATGTAATGTGTATGTGCAAAATACAGAACAAGCTTGAAATCCGATAACTGCAGTATAGTGATCTGTGTCTGTTCTGCCATGTGTGCGCAGACGTAATAATATTTCAGTTTTGTAGTAAATTGTTCCAGGACACTTTATTAATGTGCAGCTTCTACTTACTCCCATAGAGGAAAAAAAAATTATTTTATGTAAACCAGCAGTGCATGTTCTAGAACAGACAGTGATACAATGTACAGAATGTACACAGGCAGAGTTCCTACTGTTCTGGTGTCTGGAAACATTACCCATGGAGTTGGAATGAATTATTTATACCTAAACACAATGTGGAAATCCCATATAATTACTTACCTTAGGCAATAGTGTGCCTCTAAGTGAATGTCCTCCACTGAGACAATATTTTTTTGCCTATGTTTTTACAAAAGTGTTTACGTTTTCTAGTGAAATAGTAGTTGTAGCTTCATTATACGGATACAGGACTCTAAAATTCACTGTATGGACCTAGAGTTACATGGTAAAATTGTGTCCGCCTGCAGCTACAACTAGAGGGAGTATACAAATGTATACAGCCACCACTAAGGGGAGCTCACAACATGAAGACTAACACCACCAATACTAGAGGGAGCGCACTGCAGACACATTTCTACAGCTATCTATATTATTATTATTATACTGGGGACAGTTACGGATACAGGCAGCCCTTAGCGGCCTACACTGCATACTGATTTGTACAGTCACCACAAGGGGGAGCTCACTACATACAGATTTATAGTCACCACTAGGGGAGCTCACTACATACAGATTTATACAGCCACCACAAGGGGGAGCTCACTATATGCAGATTTATACATTGATGACTAGAGAGAGCTCACTATATACAGATTATACCACCACCATTAGGGGGAGCTCACTCCATACATACTTACACATCCACCACTGGGGAGAGCTCACTAGGGGGATCTCACTATATACAGATTTATATAGTCATCACTCAGAGGAGTGTATGGTATTATTCAGCTCAATGTTCATTATGTAAACAAAATACAGTCAGCTTTCCATATTGGAGGCTATGTAAAGCAGTATGCAGTGAGCTAATAATGATGGATAATGATAATAAAAGGTGGATATTCAAGATCTTACCCAAATTTTTACAATATGGCCCTCTTTTTTGCCTCCCTATAGTTGCCTTATGGCTTTTGTCTTGCAAAGTTTCAGCCAAAGAACAGGAAAAATATTGGTTCTTTAATTGTAGCAATGTTACTATATAAGAAACCTCAGTGATGAAGCACCCCTAGTGGACGTAAGGGGAACTGCACCCCAACTCTGAAAACGTCTCAGGAGAAAGTCACAACTGATCTAGTCTGACAGCTCATTTTTATTTTTGCTCGGCTGGGGGGAAGCCTCCACATTTACAGGACACCTTTGGGGTCAATATAGGTCAGCCAGAGGGCCTCAACTTGGCTATGACCTTGCCGGGGCCGGCGAGCCACATCTGGAATTAATTTTGGTTTCATGTGCAATAAATTGGAATCCTGAGTATAACATGACTGAGGTGGTTCTGCTTGTGAGGAGGGGTAATCCGGCGACCTCAGCTGGGGCTGCTGCCAGATTCTTACCCCAACTACTTATGGCAGGAAGGAAGAAGCCTCAGAGTTTTTACAAACCTTCCGCTACATCAGCTTCTTCTATAGCATAAGGGACATAAAAAATTGACAGTTATGAATCTGGATATAGTAGCAGTAAAAAAAGGACATTTTGTTAAAAAAAAAGAGGGAGTAACAGATATATTTTTTATGTCGTTAAAAGTAGAGGGGTATGTAATCCCACCTACAATACTGAATTTTTTTTTTTTTTTTGGGGGGGGCATGATTTCTATGTACACCCCAGCTTGGCACGACATCATCCTTGCAGTGTGATACACTCAAAATTGCAGTACTTCATTTCACCTGTGGGGGTGCTGCAGAGAAGTCAAACACTTAGGCCGGCCTCACACTAGCGAGTTTTACGGACGTATGAGCGCATAAACTACGTCCGTAAAACTCGCAAAATAAACGGCACAATTATTCTCAATGGGTCTGGTCCTATCAGCCGTATATTACGGATCCGTATTATACGGCTTTCTACGGCCGTACAAAATCGCAGCATGCTGCGTTTGTCACCGTATTGCGCAAAAAAATTGCCAATGAAAGTCTATGGGGGCGAGAAAAATACGGATTCCACACGGACCAGCAGTGTGACTTGCGAGAAATACGCAGCGGTGTTAGTGAAAAGTCGGTAATTCAATTGCCGGCTTTTCATTTCTCCTGCACAAACCCGACAGGATATGAGACATGATTACATACAGTAAACCATCTCATATCCCCCTACTAATGTTAGTAGTGTGTATGTGCAAAATTTCAGCGCTGTAGCTGCTGAAATAAAGGGTTAAATGGCGGAAAAAATTGGCGTGGGCTCCCGCGCAATTTTCTCCGCCAGAGTGGTAAAGCCAGTGACTGAGGGCAGATATTAATAGCCAGGAGAGGGTCCATGGTTATAGGACCCCCCTGGCTACAAACATCTGCCCCCAGCCACCCCAGAAAAGGCACATCTGGAAGATGCGCCTATTCTGGCACTTGGCCACTCTCTTCCCACTCCCTGTAGCGGTGGAATATGGGGTAATGATTCATTACTAATGAAGGGTTAATGCCACCTTGCTATTGGAAGGTGACATTAAGCCAGATTAATAATGGAGAGGCGTCAATTATGACACCTATCCATTATTAATCCAATTGTTGGAAAGGGTTAAAAAACACACACACACATGATTTAAAAGTATTTTAATGAAATAAACACAGCGGTTGTTGTAATAATTTATTGTTCTCTTAATCCATCAGGAACACCCTCGCTTGGAAAAATAATAAACGCACAA
Source organism: Ranitomeya variabilis (assembly GCF_051348905.1). Taxonomy (NCBI): domain Eukaryota; kingdom Metazoa; phylum Chordata; class Amphibia; order Anura; family Dendrobatidae; genus Ranitomeya; species Ranitomeya variabilis. Next base: position 23,358,921 of record NC_135239.1, read on the forward strand.
GATACATACCTTCTGGTGAACCGTCTCGTCCCACGAAGTAATCCATCTGAAGGGGTTAACTAATATTACAGGCAGGAGCTGCGATAAACCACTCGCTGGTGCCTGTAATCCCCGGGTGCTGAAAGGAAAGCAGTGATCTGTACTTACATTGAGTCGCGGTGAGGCGCCCTCTGGTGGATGTTCTCATGAACTGCAGCCTGGGAACTTTTTCCCACGCTCCAGGTCATTTGAGGACATCCACCAGGGGGCGCATCACCGCGACTGAAGGAAATGTAGGTCAATGACCTACATTTCATTCATTCGCCGGGGATTACAGGCACGGAGCACACCGCTGCATTAGCAGGGCTCCTGCCTGTAATATTAGTTAACCCCTTCAGATGGATTACATCGTGGGACGTGATCGGACATCAGAAGGTATTTATCTTGTGCGTTTATTATTTTTCCAAGCGAGGGTGTTCCTGATGGATTGAGAGAACAATAAATTATTACAACAACCGCTGTGTTTATTTCATTAAAATACTTTTAAATCATGTGTGTGTGTGTTTTTTAACCCTTTCGTACTATTGGATTAATAATGGATAGGTGACATAATTGACGCCTCTCCATTATTAATCTGGCTTAATGTCACCTTCCAATAGCAAGGTGGCATTAACCCTTCATTACCCCATATCCCACCGCTACAGGGAGTGGGAAGAGAGTGGCCAAGTGCCAGAATAGGCGCATCTTCCAGATGTGCCTTTTCTGGGGTGGCTGGGGGCAGATGTTTTTAGCCACGGGGGGGCCAATAACCATGGACCCTCTCCTGGCTATTAATATCTGCCCTCGGTCACTGGCTTTACCATTCTGGCGGAGAAAATTGCGCGGGAGCCCACGCCAATTTTTTCCGCCATTTAACCCTTTATTTCAGCAGCTACAGCGCTGAAATTTTGCACATACACACTACTAACATTAGTAGTGTGGAATATGCAAAAAAAAGGGGATATGAGATGGTTTACTGTATGTAAACCATGTCTCATATCCTGTCGGGTTTGTGCAGGAGAAATGAAAAGCCGGCAATTGAATTACCGGCTTTTAACACATATCGCGCTGAATGAAATCTAAATACAGAATATATATATATGTGTCTCAATGACATATATATATACTGTATATATATATATATATATATATATATATTGTATATATGTTTTCCCGAACATTTGAGCACATAAATCCATTAGATGTCGGTTTTGCAAGCCTGCGCGAAAATCTCGCAGTACGGATGCCATACGGATTACATACGGAGGATGCCATGCGCAAAATACGCTGACACACCCTGACTACGGATCAATATTTTGGGAACATTTCTCCGTATTACGGCCGTAGTACGGACGTATAATACGTGGCGTATTGTCTTACGCCCAGTGTGAGGCCGGCCTTAGTCCCTGATTACAGCTGCGGTCCCATCAGGAGGGGACCCTGCAATCAGCATATTATAGAAGATCTTTCTATCACAGATAGGCAATCAGGGGTTAATGCTAGGATTAGTGGCTTGGATCACCTTAGCCTGGAGGTTTTATTTTCACAGATTTTTTTTTTTTTTAGATGTGGATGATGGGTGTAATACTCTTTAAATTACAACTAAAATTACAAGTAATACAAGGCCTGATACGTGCAAAGTGAAGCGTCGCGCCGCGGCCTCCGGTCGCTGATTGCTTTCCAAATCTAATTGAGATGAAAATCTCGCACCTTATCACATTCAGCGTTCTGAAAGTCATTATTCTGGCAGCGCCGAGAGCCGCACATCTTGTTCCATTTATTGCAGCCAGTCCCCATCCCCACATCTCACGTGAGGTTAAGGGGGCAGACATCTTTTTCTTTTTCAGCACCTTTTAAATCCTCAGTTGTTACAACTGATTGGAGAGAAGCAATTAATATGACAATTACTGGCGGTGATGACCGTGGATTTAGGTTGTGTTATGTTTATATCGTGTGAAATGAGGAGAGACCACCGGTTCATGCAAGACCCTTGAAGTGAAATGTGCCCCCTGAACTTAAACAAAAAAGATCGGTACAGGAAAGGAAGAGAATAACAAAACAGCTACGAAACAAATTAAAACAATGTATTTTATAGTATTTCTTATAATTTCCCCTCTATTAAAAAACTGAAGGACAATCCGCCATTATAAAGTCCAACGTTTTGTACCCTTTATTTCTATCATATGCTTAAATAATAGTTGCAGTTTTTCTAATACAAAGCTCCACATCGCCTGCATGGTCTTAGGCCATGTTCACACTTTGCGGGTTTTACCGCGGATCCGCGGCAATTTTGATGCTGCGGGTCCGCAGCAGTTTCCATAGCGTTTACATTTACATGTAAACCCTATGGAAACAGCAATCCGCTGTGCACATGCTGCGGGAAAAAACGCGCAGAAACGCAGCGGTTTACATTCCGCAGCATGTCACTTCTTTGTGCAGAATCGCTGCGATTCTGCACCCATAGGAATGCATTGATCCGCTAACTTCCCGCATGGGGCTGTGCCCACGATGCGGGAAGTAAGCAGATAATGTGCGGGTGGTACCCGGGGTGGAGGAGAGGAGACTCTCCTCCAGGCCCTGGGAACCATATTAGTGTAAAAAAAAAGAATCAAAATAAAAAATAATGATATACTCACCTCTCAGCGCTGCACGCAGCCGTCCGGTCTCAGGGTTGCTGTGCGAGCAGGACCTGCGGTGACGTCGCGGTCACATGACCGTGATGACGCCGCGGTCACATGACCGTGACGTCACGAAGGTCCTTCTCGCACAGCATCTTTGGAACCGGATCGCCGCGTGCAGCGCCGAGGAGATCGGACGTCAGAGGGTGAGTATAAACCATTTGTTATTATTTTTAACATTACTATTGATGCTGCATATTGCTGCATATGCAGCATCAATAGTATAGGAGTAAACCCGCAGCGGAAACTGGAAGACAAACCGCGATAAATCTGCAGGGATAACCGCAGCAGTTTTGCCCTGCAGATTTATCAAATCCGCTGCGGGTGAACCCGCAGAGGGACGCCGCAAAGTGTGCACATAGCCTTAGAGATAAATGCACTTTTGTTTTCCTGCAGTCACCACTAGAGGGAGCTTTGGAGCTTAGTGCAGACATCTCAGTATGCGGTGAGCTCCCTCTAGTGGTAGATGCAGGCAGTCAGTATTTTATCATGTCACTTCAAGACTCTATGCTGGGTATTTGGTGCTTTTGTTTTATTTTTCACAAAATTTTAGACCTAATAATGTCATGGTGAAAAAAGATGGAGATTCTGCACCAGCATAGTTCTGCACAACCCTAAATCTTCTCACTTATTTATGTATATCACTCTACCCATGCTCTCCACAGTGATGCCCCACCCTACATCTCCTCCTCCTCTCTGCCTGCCACCCTACCCATGCACTCCACAATGATACCTCACCCTACATCTCCTCATCTTTGCCTGCCACCCTACCCATGCTCTCAACAGTGATGTCCCAACCTACATCTCCTCCTCATCTTTGCCTACCACCCTACCCATGCTCTTCACTGTGGTGCCACACCCTACATCTCCTCCTCATCTTTGCCTACCGCCCTACCCATGCTCTCCACTGTGGTGCCCCACCCTACATCTCCTCATCTTTGCCTGCCACCCAACCCATGCTCTCCACAGTGATGCCCCACCCTACATCTCCTCCTCATCTCTGCCTTCCACCCTACCCATGCTCTCTACAGGGATGCCCCACCCTACATCTCCTCCTCATCTCTGCCTGCCACCCAACCCATGCTCTCCACTGTGATGCCCCACCCTACATCTCCTCATCTCTGCCTACCACCCTACCCATGCTCTCTACAGGGATGCCCCACCCTACATCTCCTCCTCATCTCTGCCTATCACCCTACTCATGCTCTCCACAGTGATGCCCCACCCTTCATCTCCTCATCTCTGCCTATCACCCTACCCATGCTCTCCACAGTAATGCCCCATCCTACATCTCCTCCTTATCTCTGCCTACCACCCTACTCATGCTCTCCACAGTGGTGCCCCACCCTAAATTTCCTCCTCATCTCTGCCTACCAATCTACCCATGCTCTCCACAGTGATGCCCCATCATACATCTCCTCCTCATCTCTGCCTACCACCCTACTCATGCTCTCCACAGTGATGCCCCACCCTACATCTCCTCATTGCTGCCTATCATCTTACCCATGCTCTCCACTGTGATGCCCCACCCTACATCTTCTCCTTATCTCTGCCTACCACCCTACCCATGCTCTCTACAGGGATGCCCCATCCTACATCTCCTCATCTCTGCTTACCACCCAACCCATGCTCTCCACAGTGATGCCCCATCCTACATCTCCTCATCTCTGCCTGCCACCCTACTCATGCTCTCCACAGTGATGCCCCACCCTACTTCTCCTTCTCATCTCTGCCTGCCACCCTACCCATGCTCTCCACAGTGATGTCCCACCCTACATCTCCTCCTCATCTCTGCCTACCACCCTACCCATGCACTCTATAGTTCTGCACCACCCTACATCTCCTCCCTTATTTCTGTCTATCACCCTACCCAAGCTCTCCACAGTGAATAGTGAGAGATGCAGCTGATCAATGGTTGCTGATTGGCTGCAGCGGTCATGTGAACTACCCCTTTAAGAGCCAGACAGTGCTCCCAACTGGCTTAGTATCAAGAAACTCAGGAGGCTGGTTTTGAGGTTGGGAAGGTGTATGCCCTCTAGACCATGAGTATATCTACCAGCAGATATAGCAAATACTAGAGGGAACTAAAAGCTAATGACCATTGCCACCATTGCCATAACATGCAGTTAGTGATGACTGTGAAATGGAGAGTAGATAATTCTCCCTGGGGAAAAAAGGCATGCAAATGAGCTCTTCTCCCGTGAAAAATCAAAGTTTCTTGTGTCACCTATAAGTAACTATCCTGTAAGTCAATATTTGACCCATAATAGATGGAAAGATTAAATTCTCTAAAAAAAATTAAAAAAAGTTAAACCCAAACTAAAAAGTGTTTGGTCATTAAGAGGTTAATTTATATAAAATTCAGCAAAAAAAGAGACAAATAATGCTTAAGGATACACGGTTATAAATCAGATGTCACAGGGCTTGCTCTTATCTTACAGGAAGTCTTTATCCCCAAGTTGTGTTCCAGGAAGTGACCTTGATAACTGCTGAGCTGAGGGACACCGAGACCCCTCTCCGCATTTATCAAGGACCTGTCCGACAGGTTATGAGGTTATCTGCAGATGATGCTTGTAATGTTCCATGAGTCCAGGCGCTTTTGGAAGTTGTAAGCAGATCCTTCCTTCCTTCCTTCAAGCAGACATTTTGACATTGTCAAGGTCACAGACATTACAAGAACTATAGGGCCCTTAAAAAGGAGGGGCCCATCACGTGGTCCAGGATATAGATAGTAGGGAATAGGGAGGATGGGTCTAAAGGTTGGAAATGCATCCAGCCATCTTGTCCAGGTGTGTAACCTCCAAGGTAGCTCATATAGCAGCTTCTATAGGGCCCAAAGAGTCGTTTCTATACAGTGCAGAAAGTAAGGGAAGATACAAAAAACTGATGCCAGCACTGAATATGTGTATTATCCCATCATTGTAGCATCACTATGCTTATTATCTATGTACTGTGACATCACTATGCTTATTATCTATGACTGTGACATCACTGGGCTTATTATCTCTGTACTGTGACATCACTGTGTATAGATATGTATAATTATACGTTTCTTCAGACAGATACAAAATTAGGATTATTCTGTTTTTGGAATGCGCTGGATACATTGTATCACTGTGAGAATCATCGTCCTTGTGAGTACAATAACATCATTGGCAGCTCCTCGGAAAGAGCTGGAATGCAGGAAAACAATCCCATAATTATCAACACACAGAAAAATATATTCTGAGGTCATAATGAGACATGAGATCTCCTCCGCCTCGTCTTCATTTCGATCCTACATCTCTGGCTGAACAACCTGCAGAATATGGGACATAAAAAATGAGTCCAAAGACAAAACTATCAGACCTTCTGGTGCCGGAACCTCACCTGAGCCCACCAATAGCATCACTGAGACAATGTATGTTTTTGGCAAATCCATAAAAACAATCCTGTCCATCACTGAGTTCATGAGAACAGTGGGGGACAGAGGCAGAAGGGTGGTCTGACCACACATGCATCTCTTCTTGAAAGAAAATGACAACATGGGGTATTCTAGCGAACAATGGTGTCATCCAGGGATGGGGCAAGTCATCTCCCAACCTCTGAAAGTCAGAGCCCTGATTCATCATTGCTGCTCCTCTAGTTTTCTGGAGTAATTTAGCTCCTTTATTGGCTTTAGTGTTGGTGCTTTACTCTCCATACGCTTTGTGCCACTTTTCAAGTCGCCTTACTTTATTAGGTCTTTTTTATTTTTCTTTACAACTTTGCTTATCCAGATGTTTCAGACAGATTCCAAAAATGCAACATATCACCAGGATGGTGAGGGATAATATACAACACTACTAGTAGGAGGAAATGGTGCACAAGTAGGGTATCCAGCCCGTATATAACACCAAACAAACTTGGCGCTCCAGTTGAAGAACGGTGAAATAAAGTTCCTTTTATTATTGCAATCAAAATGTTGAACGTTTTCGGTCTTGTATTCAGACCTTCATCAGAACTGATTGTCGGAGGTTAGAAGAGGAACCTGCATACAGCCGCACTAGTGCATGCGACCTGCGTCATTTAGGGAAAGCACATGCACTAGGATAAGAGACATATTACCAGGATGGGATCCCTGTATGAAGGCCATATACCAGGTTGGGGAATATATACCAGGATGGGGGGACATATGCCAGGTTGGGGAATATATACTACATGTAGGACTATGAGCTATGCATTATACTGTATGGAGGACTATGGGGGTGTAACACCCCAGGGTCCTGGTTGTTACAGTGGCATTGCTTTCCTCACAGGGAGAGTGATGTCACGCTTGGAGGCGAGGTAAGATCTCTTTTATCAGGTACCACAAGCATACAACATGTTCACACTCCAGGCCAGAAAGGGGAGCTCTGTTCCAGTTTGTGGGTGGCTCCCCTATATATATATATTCTGGTCTGGAGGGAAAGCTAGTTAGTTCCTATCAGAGGAGAAAGCAGTCAAACATTGAGTGTCGGAAGGCCTGAAGGGACCGTGCAGCCAAAAGGTGCTGCAGCTCCTGGAGAAAGAGGGAACACAGAAAGACGAACAGATTTGTAGTGAGCATGCAGGAGAGCGAGGCAAAGGAGAGGAAACAACTGGGGACAATAGCTGCGACTGAGCTACCTCCCTGCAGAGCGCCTGAAACCGGTAGCTGGAAGACCGAGGTTGTGCAGTATTCTACATCTCACAGCAGAAACCAGCGGGACAGCTGATTGCAAGTTACCTGTCCACGACACACCTGAACACACAGTATCGAATAGAGCACAGGTCGTGATAAAGATCCTGTAAAAAGGCTCTTGTTACCTGTCATTACAGGTATTGTCCTAGCCTTTAAGGGGGACAGAAAGACAGTGAGGACTTTGTGTGAGGCCTAAGGCAGCAAAGGACTACACCACAGAGCTAGTAGGAAGGCTTCTAACTCCACCTGGTAAAGGGGACTCTGAACTCGCAAGCCGGCCGGACCCTGCCTGTGCCTGTGATCTGGTGCCCTGGATTGTGGCTGCCTGAAGTCTTCTGTAAACCAGGTAAAGAGACTGCAAGCCTGTGTCCTCCATTTCTTACTGCACCACTCACCATCTCCATCTACACACAGGGAGCCCTGGGGACCTACTTCACCTGTGGGAAGTTATTCCATCCTAGCTGCCATAACATCACCCCAGAGGACCCCTTTAAGCAGCGTCGGTTATCTGTGACCGAATACCACAGGTGGCGTCACGAACACAAACTTTACTCCAAAACACCTTTAAAGACCCATCCCTTTTGCTTGGGTGCCCAGGGCCACGGACCGGGTCGCAGTCACAGTGACATCCCTTTAAAGTACCGGACCCGGTATCGAGTACCCCATGCCTTGGCAGGCGATTCAGGGGCACATTATACCTCATGGAGGATTATGGAAGCTGCATTATATTATATGGAGGATTATGGGGGGCGCATTATCCTAAATGGAGCAGTATGGGGAGTGCATTATACTTTATGGAGGACTATGGGGGTGCACTATATTATAGGGAGGGCTATGGACTGTGCATTATGCTGTATGGAGGACTATCGGGTGCGCTATATTATAGGGAGGGCTATGGACTGTGCATTATGCTGTATGGAGGACTATCGGGTGCGCTATATTATAGGGAGGGCTATGGACTGTGCATTATGCTGTATGGAGGACTATGGGGTGCACTATATTATAGGGAGGGCTATGGACTGTGCATTATGCTGTATGGAGGACTATGGGGTTTATTATACTGTATTGAGTACGGGGAGTGCATTATACTATACAGAGGACTATGGAGTGTGCATTATACTTTAGCTATGGAGCAACATGAGTTCTATGTACTTTTTTTCTATACATTAAAGAACAGCGGCAGAAAGGTGATGGGGATGGGATCCAAGATAAGCTACATATACGAGGGTATATATATGTATATATGTACATGAGGAGCATATGTGCCAGGATGGAAGACATATATATATATATATATAGGGCAGGGGTGTCACTCTGCGACGGTCTTCAGTAAGGATGGGTGGGCTTCAATTGTCCCTGGAACTGGAACCCTAACTATCCCTGTCCCTGGGGTACTCTTAAAGGTAGAGAGGCCCGGGTCTCCAACCTTACTATGCTCCTGTTAAGGTCCTAAGCTGTGCCCTCCCCCATACCCAGCAGTCCTGGAACAGATATGTTAGTGTTTATACATGTAAGACAAGCAAGGATAGCAACTTACATGCAAAACACACCACGGGTAGAGAGGAATAAATGGAAGGAAAGGAAGTTACAAACCAAATGATATTAGGATAATGGAGAAAGCATACACCCAAAAGCAGCAAACAACAATCTCCAGCAGCAACTACGAACTCCAACTCCAGCAAGCCAGGATGTAAAACTTCCACAGGCAGGGATGAGAAGGTCTGGTCAGGTTTTATAGAGAGAGAGAAAAACGAGCAGGTCAGAAGCAAGGATGAGATGGAGCTACATGTCTCTAGCCAACATACAAAGTGTCGTTAACCTCTTCAGCGCCAACGGAAACAAAGTCCATTTAGTATGAAGAGCAAAACACACAGACTAAATGGAAGACCTGCGATTCACAGTATGTAAAAATCGCTTAACCCCATATCTCCCAGAAGGATGTGACACACTTGTGGCGTTGGGGGCAAACCTTGCACCAGGCCCGTCAGACTCTAGTTACACCACTGGCTGGAGGGATGCGATGATGACACAATCTATATGTTGTTGTTGCGCTGACAGATGATGTTGCTGTTTCGTGTCCCGCTGATATTATCGGGGGGTGATCACATTGTTATATTGTTATATTTATAGTACAGTGTCACAATATCTGCAAAGCATTTCTACATATTAACAGCATCCACTCCCAGTGCACCCGCTCCAGCCCTGGACCCGATGGGTGAAGCTGTTCACTATCTGAATTTCTACAGGTAAACAGTTTTGTCAGACAGAATTTCCTTCCTCCAGGGTGGGAACCTCATATGGATCACTGAGGTCCACCCTTCCTGCTCCTGCCCCGACATTCCTGTCCTATATCAAGCAGACATTAACGAGATGTGATAGAAAAGAGGTTAGGAGGACGAGAAAACTCCAGGCACAGAAAATGCAAATCCTAAAACTACAGTGACGCCTTGTAACGACTGTGAACAGAGGCAATTCTGTGTCACTAGTGCAGAGGGGAACTAAAGGGGAACTCAGGGGAAAGCTGGAGTTACCATATTGTAATTATTTATTAGGGTAATTGGCTCCAACATGCACTGATTGCTGGGCTGTGAAGATTGCTGGGAGTTGTAGTTAGTTATGCAACAGACGGAGAGGTCACTGCAGGGGATGCAATCTCCTATGTGTCACTATGATTGACACAAGCTAATGGTCCATTGTGATGCCCATCGAGTACAGTGCGAGGGAATGGACAGGTTCACAGGGGCAGCAAATAAAAAATTATATTTCTGGACATAAACTCATGAACCAGAAAGCTTAGGATGAACATAATTACAATTTCCTTCCAATAGTAAGAAGAATTTGGACACTAAAAAACAAATCAGGAGAGAAGAAAATGCATAAGTACAGAGATATTTCAGTTCAGAACTAAACAATGAATGCCATTGTATCAAAACCCCTGCAGGAAAGAAGCTCTGACACCGAGACATGATACAAAAATGCACTGATGTCTACACAGAACACTGCACGAGACAAAACACCGGCCAAACTATGCAGACAACACATATGGTGCGTGCTACACACCAGACTGATCCAAACTAACACAAACCAAGCACAAAGAGTTCCTACTATCAACTGAGGCAAACAAAATCCATCAGTATAATCAGGTCAGAACCCTTGACCGGAAAATACAAAAATGACCACTTATGAAACAATGTGTTTTGTTAAAAAAAAAGTCATATAATTTTATTAAATGTTCATAAAACACATATATTTAAATTAGAAACTCAACAAGATGCCTCTTGTGTAAAGCAGGCGTGCCAGAAATATCCACATACTATGTCAAAAGAATGTAACAAATGTCCACATGGACCTGCGCCGGACCATATTAGTCAATGATAACAATAGGTACAAAAAATCAAATGATTCCTGTTTTG